>NC_056743.1:1283114573-1283199573 GCF_019279795.1 Protopterus annectens
CCATACAGTATACTCACACCCCTTACTTCTGTAATGACAGCATATCGAAGCATGTTATGTACATGGAATTAAATCACTAATTAAAGATGTCATTACCCTGCTATTTTATCAGACGTGAATGTGATCACTGGTTACTAGGAGTGAGCTATCCTTAGCAGGTGTAAGCATTACTTAAATGTAAATGCTAAGCAGATTTACACACTGGTAAGTGAAGCCTACATGGTGTAAGCGTCTTTTTGTTTAACAGTATGTTAGCACAGCTTACCATCATGCAAACCTGTGCAAACCCACTTAAAGCTGCTCAAAACTGCCTTAACCACTCTGTATCCAACAGTCCTTGTTCTGCCTAGCAACAAAATAAACAGCCCTTGCAGGTCATGAACCCAGGACCCTGTATACTATAGTCACAGCAGTTAACCACCAAGCGATCGGAGCTGGAGAAATGTCTGTTGTTTTTCAAATATATCATTCAGTACACATACTTAATAGTAGTGAACTACTGCTCTGACTACTACAATTGTTTAGTACTTTTAAATGAAAAAGGTGTTGAATCAGTCATGTTCTTATATGTAAATATACACATAGACTAATATGGTGGAATACATCTGAGAAAGTATATACAGCACTCATGTTTACACATAAAAGGATACAGATATATGTTTATACATGATATATATATCTACACACACACATATATATATATTTGTATATATTTCTATGTTTCTCTCTCTCTGTATATATATATATATATATATATATATATATATATATATATATATATACATATATATTTATATACACATATATATATATATATATATATATATATATATATATATAAATTTATACATGCATGTATGTGTGTAAATATATATATATATATATATATATATATATATATATATATATATATAAACATAGATATATATGCATATATGTGTGTGTTTGTGTGTGTGTGTGTGTGTGTGTGTGTGTATATATGTGTATATATATATATATATATATATATATATATATATATATATATATATATATATATATATATAAAACATAGGCCCATGACATGTAGTGGAGTCATACCTCAGCACCATAACTCTCAACCTGTTAGTGCAAGTTAAGTAATGTATGTATTGCAGTTATAAATGTAGAATGTTGCTACAGTGATAGGGGTTGTGTCATCATACATGTTGTGAAGGAAGGCTCTTCTGAAACTGACATGTACACCATCAGTTATTGACAGATATCATAACATCATCATAGTAAAGTACTGCACAAATTACAGTAATGATCCTATGGAATACAGAAGCAAAATGAGCAATAATAAAGGACAGTCTGAAGCAATCTGGTGAGTCAGGAGGTATACACAGAATGTGTTAGTGCAAGAAATGTGGAACAAGCCTGATAAAGGGGATGTTTAGAGCCATGAAAATGGGGATATATCAGAAATACTAGACTTAGATAAGCTCACACAGTTGATGCATTCACACCCTCCTGTCTGTCCTAACACATATTAACTGGAGGAGCAGAGATCCCAAGACACATACTTCACACAAGTTAGTAACATACATCTTCACACCAGCCCACTGCTTTGTCAGAAATACACAACACATTTGGTGGCCAGGCAACAGTACATCTGACAAATATCTGGACATAACATCACACTAGGGTAAATACACTGCACTGCTAGGCATGTCACCCAGCACTGTTTACACTACAGGAAGACTGCCACAACACTAACCCAATTTACCTATGGGGGAATACACATGTAATTGCAAATATAGCAGGCACTAACAGGCATGTAATAGCATGGAGTAACAGACATCAATGTGAAAGTGCATACCCACAACTGATCTCAACACAGTCACATAATGGTCAGCCTAAGTAATAGTACAGTTGATGGCCTGTGTGAACAAAGGTTATCATCATGTTTTCCACTCACACACTAACCCTACATATACTGGGCCAATTCACAGTGTAGTCTGATGCCTGACTGTGATATGGGACATGTCTCAGTCTGGCCCTACAAACATATAGTCTGATAGGGTATCAGAAACTGGAGCATTATGAACCATCAGATAGAACAGGACCAAGAACACTGACATTTACCCAAGTACACAAGCCAAATAACATGATCATGATACACTGCTACACAATGCAGCCACTCTGTCAACAATCACCATAAGTACACAGACCTCACTACTGTGCAGACTACCACAGAATATCCAGGTTTTGTCCTGAACTATTAGACCTCCTATACATTACATGTCTGGCAGTCTGATATATCATTGGCTTGATATCAGGAATGGTGTCATTAAATAATGGTATACTGTACATATCCACCTCTTACTGTATGACATATGATACAAAGGGTGACAGACTTGGGGACAGCGGCACAAACACATGGCCAATATTGACATATTGCAGTTATAAACTAAGAACATTGCTGGTGTAACAGGGTTTGTTGTGACATATCACTTCTGAGGGATATGAAGTCAGTAACACACATGGATATTACCATTTCCTGAGTACAATAATCAGAGCATGCTACTGCATTTAATGAAGACAGGAAATGTGTGAGTAAGACAGCAAATCTCAGGATCCAAACTCTGGCCGGTCTGCAGATAGGCCTACAGGTGAGAGCTTTCTCAACCACATAACACTGTCATGCCAGACTTTAAATCTTGCAGAACAACCATATCCATGCAAACCCTGTTAAACCAACATTACTTCAAATGTAGAACAGCAATACTTACATTCTGTCCCCATGTCTGGAACATCCCCTTCCAGTTTTTTGGCCTGTGTTTGTTGTAAGAGGTATTTCCAACTACCCTCTGTGATGCTGTTTGTCACACACCCACATGAAGTCCTGCTCACAGTGAGGGAGAAGGGGCAACATCCACTTGCACTGTTTACTTATAAGAGTGTGTTTCCATGCAATTGGCTATAGGAATGATACCACAGGTGCTCCACATGCAATTAGCAAGTGAAGGACTCTAATTCATGCACAGGCCATCAGCTGATCATGAACATTACCTACCAAAGTCAAGCTGTTGCCTATGCAAAGCAGACGCATTTTCCACATCTACCAGGGGTCCAGGGAAGTAAATAGTGTGGGAAGAAATAGCCAGGAAATTGCTATGGCTAGGCTTGTATAGGCCCTAGGGCTGATAGCCTAGTACCAACCTATGAACATATGAACCAAAGAGGGGGTGAGAGAGAGAGAGAACAGAGAAAGAAAGAAAGAAAGAAAGAAAGAAAGAAAGAAAGAAAGAAAGAAAGAAAGAAAGAAAGAAAGAAAGAGCCAAGCATGTTTGTGTATGATGTGTGGGAAGAGAGAGGTCTCTGGGTATTATAATGGTTGCCTGTATATAAATGTATGGCTGTGTATTGTCTACAACAACCTGTACAGTGTTTGCAACTGCTGTCCTTGTAATGTGACACTGGGGCATATGGGTCCTCAGTATGAAAATGTAGCAAAACCAACCCTGTAATGGAGCCTGTTATTTACACAATCACACCAACGCCCACATAGGATACAGATGACCCCCCCTCACACACACCAGTACTGAGTTTCAATCCCCTACCAAGCTATGTATTGGTACTATATTGTTATGTAGTTATCAGAAGTGCCACGGCAGTTATATGCTGGAGAGCTGTCCAAAGGTATCTTTGAAGGTGAGTGACATGAGCTGCGGTGCTAAGGAAGGGGTGAGGGAAGTGCAGTAAGTGTGAATCCCCACAAAAGCAGGTGTCAACAAAGGCTCACACACGCATTTTCCCAGATGAGGATTAGAACTCCTACCTAACTAGTTTGCTACACTATGGCATTACACAGTTATCAAAAGTGCCATGGAAGTTATATGTTAGAGAACTGTCCAAAGGTATCTTTGAAGGTGAATGATATGAGTTGCAGTGCTAAAGAAGGGGTGAGGGAAATGCAGTAAGTCTGAATGACCACAAAAGCAGGTGTCAACAAAGACTCACACACACCAACACACATTTTCACAACTGCCAGGACCAGGATTACAACTCCTACCTATTTTTTACACTATGGTATTACACAGTCATCACAAGCGCCACAGCAGTTACATGTTAGAGAGCTGTTCAAAGGTGTCTTTAAAGGTGAGTGACATGAGTGGCAGTGCTAAAGGAGGGGTGAGGGAAGTGCAGTACGTGTGAATAACCACAAAAGCAGGTGTCAACAAAGACTCACACTCTCACACACATTTTTATAGTTTCCAGGACCAGGATTAGAACTATTACCTAACTAGTTTGCTACACTACGGTATTATGTAGTTATCACAAGCACCACAGAGCTTATCAGACTCAAACTTGGCCAAAGGGTTATTTCAAGGAGACTGACAGCCGGAGTGGTAACATGGGCAATGGGAAGTGCAGTATGTGTGAATGAGCAATAAATAATTCCTCTGGAAACACACACACACACACACACACACACACACACACACACACACACACACACACACACACACACACACACACACTCAGTCATGCACAACTTTACATTTGACAAGACTGAGCATACAAATGCTACATGAATACTCATTTTTACTATTGTTTTACACAGTTATCACAAGCACCACAGACACTGTAGGGCTGAGGGCTACCAAAAGGAAGGTCTACAGTGACTGACATCTGCACATCATGTAATATCAGCCAACTGGATGTGTAGTGGGTGGGACAGGCCTTACAATGGAATTTTATCTGTCACTGTTTGTCTCTCTCTTCCCCACATATGAGTGTGTGTACATTTGACATATTGTAGTGTGTTGGCCTTGGATATGTGTGTGTATTCCTATCCAATGTGTCTGCAAAGCATAAATGGTGTACAACTTGGTGGGGGTGCACAGACATCTGTTGTCAGACATGGGCTTCATTTCTCTAAGTGTAGGAGCATGCCCAGTATGACCTTCTGTATTGAGTATGTGAATCCATTCCAGGTAGGGTTGTACTCCAGTCCAGGGTTTGGTGTTCTCAGCCTACAGATAGAAACCTGCTTCTGCAGGATATCTGTAGATAGGTTGACAATATGGAGTCACAATGGGTGACAGATAGGGGGATACTGTAACTATTGTTATCTGTGCTGCTTGTGTTACATGGCTGGTGTTAGCAGAGATATTCAGACATATGTACTGTTTTATACTGTGATGTATTATGTCATTGACTACTGACAGATACAATTATTTGCTCACAGTTATTTACTGGGAAATACAAGATGAATGAAGCTGAGTCCAGTGTTGTGGTCAACAGCCTACACATTCTTGCACACTCCTGCCATTCTGGAGGGGTAGCTACAGACACTTGCTGATGGGGCTGTGTAAGTGGTCCAGCACCTTGGTAGTATGGTGGCTGAGGATCCCCTTGTAGTACATATATCAACTTAATAGAATGGCCATATCCTGCTGTGGCCATAACTCTCAACTGTACAGATTCACCCAGGTTATCCAGAGGCAGGGGTCGTATATCTGGTCTGTTCCCCTTCACATTGTGGTTTACAAGCAGTTTTGTAGCCACCCATTACTGTGTTTGCAAGCAGAGGTAGTATGCACACACATCAGAGTTTCAGACTTCACACACTCCATGACGTCCATGCTTTACACCCCCCCTCTGTTATTCTATCCTCGTCATAACATTATGCGAGTTATATTTGGGAAGTATCTCTATAGCTGGCCCTTCATCCCAGCAGTATTTATGGATTGGCCCACAGTTCATGCAGTAGGACATGGGGGGAATACTACTGGGATTTGTCAATATGGCCTTGCATTTGTGTTCTGTTGACTGTGTTAGTTTATTATTTGGGACCCCATGAGATACCATACATTGGCACTACGGGTGAGGCACAGGCCTTTGACAGAGGACTGTAGGCTATTTGGTAGTAATGCAGGCCATCTGTAGTAGGCCAGTGCATTCTGTCACTCCTACATTCCCAGACTGTGAGCCAGTGGATTCCCCTGGGGTGACAGGGTAAGTGTTTGAGGTGTTAATGGCAATAGTTCCCGTACATATTGACCTATTGGTCCATATGCATGCAGGGTGCTGCTTACAGCTAGGGACACACCTGCATAGGACACCTCTTCAGTATGCTGCATTCTGTGGGTATTCCCATACAGAAATGGCTTCATACTGTACTCATTCCTAACAGCAAGGATATGACTTGTGATAAACCTGTGGCTGATGGTGGGGTGAGCTGAGTGTATGTGTGATATGGAAGCTACTTGCAGCTGACTCACAGATATACCTGGGACATTCCCCTTATGCTGCCTTGGGCAGGGATATAGGCAGTCTCTCATTACTTCATAACTGTGCCTTTTGTGGTCTGCCAGTGATTGTCCAGACTACATCAGTATTCCGTACAACACAGATGCACAATTTCAAAGTTGTGTGCAGTTGACAGTTACATTTTATGCACTCTGTCTAGGGTACTTCCACCTGTGTAGTGCGTGTATGTATCAGCCCACATTCATGGCATGTCCATCTTTCAGACAGTAACAGATATTGACATCTGGACAGTGAGTATTGATGACTGGTGACATGGGTATTGCTGAGAAGCATTGTGGTTGGCACTGCAGTTGTTAGAACATGGCCCTGTCATCCACAGTACTGTCAACAGGCTACCGAGACACAGCCCTCCATGCCTACATGCTGACCACTTCCACACAATATTGAACACTTGACAACTTAACACATGGACCCCTGCATATTGCACATATGCAACAATGTATCCTGTAGATTGGGCCAGCTCAGGTAATCTGTGCTCCACTGTTATTACACCTCACACTTACATGTTACTGCATTTCTACATGGGATTTTTTTTTGGGGGGGGGGCACCTGATGACTTTATACATTTGCTATGACTGTACTGGTATTTCAGGTACTCTGCTGGCTTCCATTTCATTTTGTATTCTGAGCTATCATGCAGACTGGAGGCATATCAGTAGTGTACAGATCTTAGGTTTTATTTACCTACATTTTAGTTTCAGAATTCTTACCCTTCAGAACTGACATACAACTGCCAGACCTGTAGTAGTCTGTCTTTGTAGGTCTGTAGGGGGGGTTGTTAACCATTGCCATCAATTGGAGGCCTTAACCCAGCCTTTCTTTATGGTCATCTACACCTGTCCTGCTGGCTGAGGCTGGTGGTGGGTATGTGAGCCTCACTGACAAGCATGTGTGTGTCCTATGGACACACATTTGGGCCACCACATGTACTGCAGTGGGATTTGACACCTTGTCTAGTACTTCCTGGTATGTTGACAGCACTATTTGTTATGGATTTCATGCTGCCCATATATGTGTCCACTATCTGCTGCCATCCCATTCAGCCACCCGATTCACTTGCATGCTCAATTCCATGCCATAGATAAAACTATCAGAACATACTACTCCATTAAGCAATTGGTAGGAAGACTGACTTACCTTGTAGCTGTGCAAGTATTGAGGATGGTGCTGGAGGGCTGACTATGTCGGATACACATAGTACACTCCTTATACATGGTAAAGCACAAGTGGTGTCATGTTTGGCATCCCTTTTACTGTATGTGCAAGTCAGAGAGAGGTGTCATTGCCTGGGTCCTTACTGTATCAGTGTATGTGCTATGCATTGTCTCTTTGCCAAGGCCTGGGCATACTGGGCACACCTTCTTCTGCCTATATGGGCAGGCTCAGGTAGTTCCTCCTCTGAGTCCCTCTCTGCCAGTGATGGCTTTGGCAGTGGTGGGGGCTGTGTGGCTTTGCCCAATGCTGTTCCTGCTGCAGCTATTTCTGCAGGATCATATCATGTAGCATGGCACATACTATGAACATTTGTGCACATGTAGCTGGAGAGTACTGCAAGGCTCCACGGGATATGTCCAGGCAGCAGAAACATGACTTTATCATCCCAAACACATGCTCTATTATGATTTTGGTTTGTGCATGTGCATCATTATGGAGTACTTGTTCGGGTGTGTGTGCATTTCTGAGAGGTGTCATCAGCCATGGCTCCAGTGTGTAACCAGCATGCCCCACTAGGTGACCATATGGGATGTCCCCACTGGCAAATGACTGGTACAGCTGTGTCATATGCCAGATGTGGGAGTTGTGATAGCTTCCAGGGCTGCCAGCACAAACATTCAAGATAATGCCCTGGGCATCGCACATGACCTGGCAGTTGATGGAGGGGAAGCCCTTGCATTATAAGTAGATCCTACCCCACTCACCATGTGGTGCTTTGATGTGTATGTGCACACAGTCTATGGCACCCACTACCTCAGGGTATTCTGCTATTTGGTGGAAAAGATGCATATTTCTGGTCAGCGGCTCATGGGTGTTGAGGAAATATATGTGCTCACCAGCATGTGCTGACATGGCATCCAGGAATTGGTAGAGTACCCTGGATGCTGATGCCTGTGAGATCCCCATGATTTCCCCAGTTGGCCTTTGGAAGGTACCTGTGGCTAGTATTCTTAAGCCTACACATACCTTGATATCCACTGGGATGGGTTCCTCTCTATTGGTTCTGTGTGTGAGGTATGGCTGGCACAACTCACCAATTTGGTGTAGAATGTCTCTGTCCTCCCTATAGCACTTCACTATCTGCAGCTCATGTAGTCCCTGGTAGGCTACCCTGGGTCTGTACACTCTTCTCCTTCTCCTCACCGTGGGTTGGTCATCAGCATTCACATCCTCACCACCCTCAGCCTCTTGCATATATTGATGTATGAGAGCAACAGCAGCCCCTAACATTTTGTTAGTTTTGTCAGGTAAAATTTCCCTGTCTGTGTACACCGGTGGTGTACAGTCTGAGGGGAAAAACAGACTGGAAGGTGTTTGGATAGTTTATAGTAGTGTGCTAAATGTTCCATGTGTAATTGGCTGATCCTGATACATTTCACTTGCCAGCTATGCTAGTTCTCCTTGATTGCCTTCCTACTGCTGTTTTCCCTTCCCGTTTACACCCAAAGGCAGGTGCGCTACGCATACCCAGTGCTCATATGTGAGCAGAGCTGCTATTTCCCGTTTTTTTTTTTTTTTTTAAAACCTGGTGCATGGCGTGCACATCCATTTAGGCCATGTAAACAATGCTAGGCAGCCTCAGACACACACCCTTCCTTAGCTGTGCTTAGCTAAGGGCAAACATGGGCAACAGAGCTCCAATAAGCTTATAGCATGTATTACACTCCCCCTCATGAGATCATCTACCTTTTATACCTCTACCATGGTGTTACTGCATCTACACGGATGGGTGCATGCTAACACTGACAGGAAATCTATGATTCAGTATCAATCCCCTCATTTGCATAAATCAGAATGCTAATTTATAATTTCCACGCTCACACTCAGCCTTCCCCCATAGCAACCACATTTCCCTGGTATTGTTGCCTTATGCATGCCATTAACTATCATGGCAAAATGCTGATTTGGGTTTAAAAGCTTATTTCCAACTTTTTTCCTTATTTTTGGGCCAATCCCGTTGGCTCACCACCGCCCTACGCTTAAACGACCAATATCAGCCAAAAAAAAGTTATTTTTTATAATTTTGCAATTATTTATCATGCCAATTGCCATATATTTGGCCATTGACATGCCTACTCCATTGAATACATGCTTTCTTTGGAGCTGTCATGCCTCCGTTTTGTAATTTGCAGAAATGTATTCAGTTAGTAACCGAATACATTTCTACAGGTTACACTATTCCTGCACAGACACCTGCCTGCTTCCTGGATCGCTAATTCACCTCATTTGCATGGTTTTCCCCTGCAAATGTGGTAATTAGCATATAGCAGTGGTGTCTGTGCAGGAATAGTGTAGGAATGCTCGTGCACATCCCGGGAGCTCGTTCCTGGATCGCTCGTTGGCCATATCGCATGCAGTAGCTCTTGCACTATTCCTGCACACCGTACAGAGCTTGCTGAATCCTGGGGATGGTTTATTTTGTTCTGAACAACAATTGCTTTTCTTTGATGGTAAATTTTATAGGAAACTTAGAGGTATGGCAATGGGTGCTACGTTTGCTCCTAGTTATACTAATTTGTTTATGGGGAGATTTGCAGAAAATATTCTTTATAAGGAATCATATTTTATTGATTATGCTGTGTTTTTAGAAATGCTGTATTGATGATTTATTTTTTATAGTTACAAGTTCATGGGAATTATTTATAGATTTTATGCAAGTTGTTCAGAACGATTATTTTTGTCTACCTTTTGTATATAACATTCAGAAAAATGGAGTTCCTTATTTGTATGTACTGATATATGTTTTTTGTAGTAAGATCCATTCTGTTTTGTATATGAAGGAAACCTCAGTTAATACATTCCTTTTTCTTCTATTGTACACCCAGGGCATTTGGTTAAATCTTTACCATATGGAGAATTCTATAGAGCTAAATGTTTATGTTCAGAGGATGACACATTTCAAGAGGTGTATATGGACATAGTAAATAGGTGGGTTAATGAGGTTATAGTCAGACTCTCCTTCTTTCCACCTGGCGGAATGTGAAGGAACGGGGGATGGGAGTATATAAAAGAAGAACATATAGTGAAAATATTAATAAGGGTAGAGCGAAATTGGAAGGTATACACCTTGTAACCCAATATGCCCCCTTTGTAGAAGGGGTAGCAGATATTCTTAAAAAAACACTGTTATACAGTTAAATATGATGAGGTATGTAGGAACATGAAGCTTAATATTTCATGTAGGAATTCCTTGAGTATTGTCATGTAGTATGTTGTTGTTATTGTATGGGACTGAATTCTGAGGGTGTTATTATTGAAAGCAGGGGATGTATAACTTGTAAGTACATGGGGAATGATGATATATATAGGATTAATAATAGGCTGTTTGTGCTCCCAGGTGTATATAATTGCTACCAGAATATGGTAATATATGGACCAGTTTGTCCTTGTAAAAAGATTTATATAGGAAAAACAGGGCGACAGATAAGGGTGAGAATACAGGAGCATATAAGGGATATTAAACGTAATCTCACCCGGTTGTCCAGTTGCATTACATTTTATGTAAAAGTATAAGAGTGATTTTGATTTCTTAACATTTTTATTATGTATGTATTAAAAATTTCAGAGTTGTATTTAAATCTTACTGATATTTTATTGCAGAAAGAAACGTGTTTTTTTTTTTACATCTGATACATTACAACCAGGGGGACTTAATAATGAACTTCTTATGAAATATTTAAATTGACAGGATTTTATGTAATTTAAAGTTAAATATATTACATTATTAATTTACGATTACCACGTGTTCTGAAATGTTTTGAAGTGGGAATAATAGTATTACCAATATATATTCTGCAATGTCCGTATATTTGTTAGCTATTTGTGTCTTTGCCTCTTTAAGAACTTCAGAATGGTAATTAAATAATTGAATAATGGATTAACTAATTGGCTTGGTATATATTTGTTTGTTTGAGTGTTTTACAAAATGTTGAACCTAGAAGGTGTAAGCCAAGGCACTAGTTCAGTGTTTTATGCTTCATTGTTTTTATGTAATAAAATGTGTTTCTTAGTGCCAAATGTGAGTAGTATACATATATATTTTTATGACTTAGTCTTACCTGACCAGGATGACTCAGAATTAGTGCTTGGAACTTTACATACTCGTTTTTAAAGGGTTCATGGAACATGGTATTTGGCAGATACTTGTTTCTGAGGACTTAGTCGGGATCTGCTCACTTCCTGAACTGAATCTTTTGCATTTTTGACTACAGTAGTCTTCAGCTCACTCCTTGCAGAATTCAGAATAAGATAAAATAAGTACCGCACACATTTTCCTTCTACTGTATAGGTTCATAGGTGTGTACTAGGCTAATGAGCATTTGGCCTTTTTAAGCCTAGCCATGCATTCAAATCTCTGACAAGTTCTGGTACCCTTGATAAGTGTAAGCAGGGGCTTGGGAGTTGAAACATTTACAAGCAGGGGGCTGGGAGATGAACCATTTACAGGCTGTCTGCATCCATTAGAAACACAGGTGACAAACCAGGAATGAATTTCCTGCTCCCCATCCAACTGTCCGAATCACTCTTGGATTGAGTTAGGGAAGAACTCACATGAATGGGGAGCCTGTTCCAGAGAAGGGGTAGTCTCTGGTATACATACCTGTCTCTCCAGCAGGTCCTATTTATATCACATGCAAAGTTTAAGTCTTTAGAATGGGTAACTCTGGTGCTGTTTGTTTTGTGGATATGAAGGATATCCATCAGAGTGGGGTCTGACAATGCCTTGTTATGCCAAGCATAGATCTCTCCTCAACAGCCTGTAGGAGACAGAATACAGGGTAGTACTTTGAGGCAGCCTGCATAGGACATGTTACTTATGCCCTGTATTCTTTTAGTGAGAAACCTCTGTGGGCATTCCAATTATTTGATGAGCCTGGTTAGGTGCATACCAAACGGGCACTGCACTCAATGATAGGTCTGATGAATGCTGAACACAGTCGAACAATGAACTCCTTGGATCTAGATGCCATACTTTTGTTTATCATTTGCAGAATATAGAATGATCTTCCCACTACTGTAGGCACGTGATGGTCAAGGGCGAGATTACTATATATGGCTGTCCCCAAGTCCCTGACTACTGGGTCAGCTCTAAGGGGTATGTTGTCAATATGATAGCTACTAGTGGTGGATGACTTTTTGAAGGATAATATTATGCATTTCTTGGTATTTCATTCTAGTCCATGGCTCAAACACAAGTTATTTGTCTGTGTCAGCATTTTCTAAAGCATATTACTGTTGGTGGGGGATTCTATTACTGCTCCTAATTTGCAGTCATATGCATATTTGGTCAGCCAGACGCCCCTGATGTTGGCCTTGACTTCAGAGAAGTAAATGCAAAAAAGGAGCAATCCCTGGATAAATTCCTGAGGAACTCTGCTAGTGACCAGCCACTTTACACATGAGGACTCCTCAAGTCTGACTTCCTTTGTCCCGTCCATGAGCCAACTGGCTATCAACAGGGTGACATAAGGGTTTATACTTAACCTCTTGAGGTGTCAACAATGCCTGTGTGGGAGTATTGTGTCAAATGCCTTGGCCAGGTCAAGGTAGGCAATGAAAGGTTCTGCCCTCACCCACTGCATTGGTGACCTTCTCAAAGAAGCCCAACAGGTTGAGTAGGCATGACCTGCCCCTAAAAAAAACAAACTTGGTTGAGTGAGTTTCTGGAGGTTTCCTATGTCATTACTCATGATGTCCATAATAATTGTTTTTGTGGCTTTCCATGTGAGACTAGTGAGACCTATGGGTCTGTAGTTTCCAGGGTCTGTAGATGGCCCAACTTTGTGTAGAGGGATGACTGTTGCTGTTTTCCATTAATGAGACATGAAGCCTGTTTGGAGGCTACAGTTAAATACTGATTCCATAGAGTCCAGCAGGTCATGTTTCATACTGTTTAGAAGGCAGCCTGGGATATTGTCAAGGCCCACTGATTCAGTATTCTTGACCACAGAGACAGCATTGAGGACCTGTTCCTAGTAATAGTAGAGAAGTTATATTTGATGGTATTTCCTTAGGGGAGGCTGAGGGAGAGATATGGGTAAAGTTAGAGATGAATTTGCCTGGCAGTAGGTTTGCTATATCTTGTGGCTCAGTATAGGTGGCTCCATTAACAATGAGCTCTGTAGACAAGTGTATATTGCCTTTGAGGTTATGGACACAGCTAAAAAATGTCTTGTGGTTGACCTTGACCTTTGAAGCCAAATTAACCTTGAGTTTGGCTTTGGTACACTTTATTTGTCCTCTGAGTTGTTTGTTTAGTTTGATGAGAATGCTTTAATCCTGCTGGGTGCTACACTTTTGAATTTTTGCTATGATTTTCTTCCTTCTGTTATACAGCATTTTGATGTTGTGATTCTACCAGGGTGACAACAATGGCTTTTTTGAGTTAGTTCTGTAATTATTCCTGGTGGGAACAGCTGCCTCTTGCTCATCTATTAATATGCTTGTATAAGGTTTCTGTAAACAGTTCATGTAGGCAGCAGTGTTCTCAGGGCTTTGGGGTGGGGGACTGGAAATTTTGCCGGACTGTTACTTAATGGTAGGAAGTCAGCCTTAGAGTAGTACCTGAACATTCTAGGGTTAGCTGGGGTTCTGTGTTTAACTTTTACTTCAAAGGACACCATTTTGTGGTCTTACCTTGCCAGAGAAGACATTCTACTATGGTGTGTGCAGTGCTCTCCCGTATTAGTGAGGATCAGATCCAGTATGTTTGCACCCCTGGTTAGTGTACTGACAATCTGGTCCAGGGAGTTTGTGTTTACAAAATCCAGGAATCATGTACTTGCATTTTTGGTGTCATATATGATTCCCAGTTAATAGTGGGTAATTACAGTCAACCACAAATATGGCTATTAGGTTTGACGGCAAGTGTTTCTTGTAAGCTTAAATACATGTTATGAGTTTCCTGCGTCATAGAGGAGACCAATATATTTCACAAGGAAGTCATATGTGATTTTGCCTAGGGTGATTTGAACATGGAGAAGCTCAAGTGCATCATCCTGTTTGACCAACCTTGAGGTATATTTATTTTTGAAGTAAATTGAGACACCTCTACCCTTCATCCCTGCCTGTGTAGTAGCTGGTCTAAATGTGTGGAAGGCATAATAGCCTCACACTGCTGGGGTGCTCTCCACATATTCAAACCATGTTTCACTGACTGCACAGATCTCGGCATTCTCTAGGATGAGGAAAGCTTGTAGGGAGTGGAGCTTCTTGTTTAGATTCCTAGCACTTTGTAGTAACACCTTTATATTTTCTTGGTTTTGATTTGCTATGTCGGAAGCATTTTCAGTTTGGCATTACCTAAAAAAGGCACAAGGGTGAGGAGAAGTTTTTAGTTAAATTCAAAAGCTTAGACAGGAGAGGTGCAGACCATCCCTGGCAACATCATGGTCTGCTGACCGTCACCTTTAATGCTGACAAATTTTGCAGCCCCTTAGAATGACTGTACAGTGATCAGAGTTCTATGAGTTCTGGGGGCATATATATATATATATATATATATATATATATATATATATATATATATATATATATATATATATATATATATATATATATATATATATATATGGGATCTGTACAGGTCCCTGAATGCACTTTCCAACAAAGCAGAAATCACCAAGCATTCATAACCAAAAGTGCTGTTCACCGAAGCAGCACTTTCGGATATGTATGCTCATTGTGCCATTGTACTACGGTGTGGATAAGGGAAAATTCTCTTTTCCCCCACTGTAGTGTGACCTCGGAGGGAGAATATTAAAGTAGTAGGGGGTGTGGGGGGTTCAGGGGGGCTTGCCCCCCTGCATAGAAGTAGGTTTATGGTTGTTATTTCTTTTTTAACATACTTTACCGTAAGCACTTTTTCAGTGAAAGCACTTTCGGTAAAGTATGTTCGGTGATAATGGATTCTGACTTTTGATCTTTTGATCAAAAGTCCTAGATCCATATATACACACACACACACATGTATTATTTTGTTAACCAGGAGGTGGTCCAGTGCTTAGGCCCTTTTCAGCCAACACACAAGTCCTTTGACAAGAATAATAACAATTACAGTAGAAGAGTACAGTAGTACAAAAGTAGAGAGAATCAAATTTGCAAACATAAGACAAAACAAGAAAGAAAATGATTACACTGAAATAAAATGCACAAAGCCAGTAGATCATTTTAAGAATTTTGTAAATGTTTATTCATGCCTAGGTTGATGAGTGTGTCAGTCAAAATAGAATGCAGGACTATCACTGATATATTAGTACAATGGAGCGCCATCTCTGGATAACTACTACCACAGAGAACTTCCCCTGGTCACCCCTCAGCTTCCTGGAATAGGACCCCAATGACAATGATTCCTAAATGCAGTCACTGTTCATTACACCCCTCTCAATATAATCACATATCCTACTTTTATGACAACTGCCAAAATGTATACGACCATGAAGACAAAACGCATTGGAAAGTTCTCGGTTACCCAGTTCATTCTGAAATGAATGCCTTTGTTCCAGATAAACAAGCGTATGACTGCATTTGTAGAGTCACAGGACTTGCCAGTAGGGAAAATAGATAACAAAGCTACTTGCTTCAATAAGCATTGATCTGAAAAAAGCTTTTGAAGTTGTATTGTGCATTCCTCACTGCTGTTCTGAAGGCTTTTCAGTTCCATCTCTGTAACTCACTTAGGAAGTACATACCTTATCCACCAACTCATTTGGCATGATTCACATAGGTGTTATAACTTCCCTGAAATCCCTTTTAACTGTGATATGATAAGGATGTCCACTCCATCACAACTCTTCATACTTGCCATCAAACTCTGGGTTGTCCTTCACTGAGATTGTCTTATTACACATGGACCCTTCAGTGGAAATCACCTGTTCATAGTAACTCATTGATTGTCTGCTCACATGCATCCAAAAGGATGCTCCAGCCAACTTATGGGTCATTTTACAAGACTTCTATTCAGTGCTGTTTTAAAATAAATGAGCTTAACTCCCATGTGCTTTGCAAAAGATGTCTGGTATTTATTATATGACTAAGTGAGTTTAGTAACACTGCATTTAAATTTCCCTGCTCCATATTTATTCTGTATTATTTTATTTTGGACCTATCAAGAATAGTATCTCTGTTTATGAAGGATGAACAAACTTTATGAAATCATTTATATAGATACAGTAGTTATCTGATGGTGTTTTTCTCCCTTGTTCATGAGACATTTTTGATGTACAGACAACAATCGGTCTGACTAAAGAATAAAAGTCATCCATGTTATTATCAGGCAATAAGTCATTGTGGTTACTATACATATATATATATATATATATATATATATATATATATATATATATATATATATATATATATATACAGATATTCTCACATGATTATAGGCACAGTGTGAGCAAAATTAAAGAGCAAGCACTTACAACTTTCTTATAACATTGTACTGTGCACATATCCAACAGCCTTAATGCATTATGGGATTCTATATATTTCATGCACATTTACGTTTAAACATAATATTTTAAGGAAAAGAATTATATGATTGATATTGTACTCTGATGTAAAATACTCCCTCCCTCTAAGGTTACTCATGCATTTGAGGTAATGAATAGAGCATTTCTAAGTAGATGGCATGCATGACTGTGAAAAAGTTTAAGTTACATGCTACAATATTTTGCTAAAGTTGTGAGTGTGGATTTATGAATCTGAAATGATGGAAACTACGTATAAAGGGTCTTTGGGAAATTGTAAAGACCTGAGCCTTTGATGGCTGATCACATTTATAAAAATATCAACATGATCTACAAGAGCATGAAAAAAGTAAAGCATGTATGCTTGCTAAGAAGGAGTCCAGTACCAGTGTGAGGGGATCAACATCGATACCTGGAGCTAATGCTCTTCTGATTCATCATATAGCTACTGTGGACAGACATTTTTTACAACACTCCTCTTCCCATTCAGACGTTTAGATTCAAAATAGTTGCCTAGAGCACAATGACCAACTACAGAACTTTTTCCTTTTGTCCACTGTAGTGTGATCTCAGAGTTGGTATATATAGTTGGGGGGTGTGGGGGGTGAAGCCTCCCACTTGGGCGGGTTCGAGTCAATTACATGTTGGTCCATTTTGTTTTGGGCAACTATTTCCTTGCTCTTAGTAAATTCAGTGAATCGCTGACGTGATTTTCACTGATTATTGGTCAATGAATAGGTGTTCACCAGAATAACATTTCGGCAAACTAATATGGACCTGAAAATGCCACCTATTTTCCAGGCTTGCCTGCAAGGAGTATTGGTGCATAATTTACTTAGTTGTCTGTTTTGAAAGGAGGCAAACATATCTACTTGAGGAGATTTCACATCTGGATTCATTCCTGAAAGGCCACCTCATTCAGTTTCCATTTATGAGGGTCTGTCCTGGTCCTGCTCAGCTTGTCTGTCACTACATTTTGCTCTGATGGTAAATAAGATAATTGGAGGGTTATACAATGCTGTAGAGCTAACTCCTGAAATATCAAAGCCAGCCTGCATAGGGGTAGACCTGGTGCCCCTCCTGTTCATGTACAGCATCACTATTTCTGTAATCACCTGTAATGATCATGGGGACTTCAGGTCATGACGAGATTCTATTATATGGATCACAGCCGATATCTCTTTGATGTTTATGTGCTTTGATCTGTCTGGACTGTCCCACAGGCCTTGCACATTTTTCCCCATAGAAACGGCTCCCCAAGTAAAAACCGAGACATCACAGAAGCCATGAATCCTAGACTCCTGAGATATTCTTTCTGGAGCCTCATACTTGACTGAAGATCAAGAAAGTTTGCAGATGTAAATTCACCTTGTCCTGTGTTAGGAGTGCTTTAAAAGAGAAACATCTAAAAGATAGTCTAAAAGCAGAATCCTGTGTGATGACATCGAGGAGGATTTTAAAATTTATCTGGAAACTCAGAATGGCAAGGAGTGAAGAGACCCATGTTAAGGAATCTTGAGATCTGGCAAAAGACTCTACAAAGACCAGTAAGGTTTCTAAATAAGGAAAAATATGGATTTCTTACAGTCTGCTATGAGCTATCCATGGAGTTAGACATTGTGTAAACACGCTAGCAGCTGTTGCTAACTCAAAGAGTAATGCAGATAAATGATAATGTGACTCAGGCACAGAATCTGAGAAATTTTATGAAGCATGTGGCTATGGGAATGTGATGATAAGTCAATAAATAAATAAATAAATAAGCATCTTTAAAGACCAATGGTACTATAAAATGCAGAAGAGAAATGATTGGTAACAAACTCTGAAGAGTCAGTGTTGTGAACGTTGGTAGTTTCACAAATCAGTTGAGAAAAGAAAGATCTAGATCTGGACTTCAGGAAAGCTTGTTCTTTGAAATCAGAAACATTATGGAGAAGAAGCCTTTCTCCCTTTGTTTTAAAGACACCGGTAGTATGATTTCTAGGGTAAGCATGCTTTGAAGAATCTGTGGGGAAAAAAAACTGTGTGGCTTGGTTCAGAGGTTGAGAGGAATTCTCCTGAAAGGAGGAATATGTCTCCAGTGCAAACTGTAACCTTCCTGAACTAGTATTAGTACCTAAAAGTCTGAAACAATCTTTTGTGAAAGGGAAAGACTGAGAGACAGTCTATGGGACAGACGTTGAAAGTTAGGGGCAGGTAGGGGGTGGTAATGGTGACATAGTCATTCTGAAAACATAGTCTGTCCCTTGTTTTGAAATGATCCCCGTTTTTTTATTGATCCCCTCCTGCTATCTCTTTTTATTTCTTGTTTGCCAGAAGATGGTGGGGATTGACTATTAAAAACACCAGTGTTTTTAATATTTATAATGTAGGGGCTGACAAATCTTAGTAATTCCCAGAACTAATTTCCTTCTGTTATCAAACTGTTTGAGAACCTGAGTAGCAGCAGGGGCAAACAAAATGCGTACATAAAAAGTAGAGCTTAAAATCTCAGACTTTATCTCATTAGAAAACCTTTGGGTATTTACCAGCCATATCTTCTCAAAACAGCAGCAGTAGCAGTGGTCCTAGACAGAAGATCTGCACAAACACACATTTCAAAGCATGTTTGGACACCTGAACAAAACAGGTTAGAAACTGTAGGATTCAGACAGAACCTCCCTTCCTCAGGAAGTGTGGCTGAACAATTCTACAAGCTGTCAACACTTGACAGAATAAACAATGCAAGAATGAAATTTTCTTATGAAATCAATCTAATTTCTTATCCTGTATAAATGGTATGCTCTTTGGGGTACTGAAGGCTGAAAGTCAGTTATTGCAGGCAGCATTTAACAAATCCTCCAAGGCTAGCATAGTAGGAGGAAAGGGTGTAGCATGAGATGAATCCATTTACAGCATCTCATAATATCTCCTCAATTTAGGGGGATCATCTACTTGTTGCCATAAAACTACATTAGTCATCCTGGGCCTACTCTTAGAAAATTAAAACTCCTCTAAGGGAGTTGGAGCTTTCCTCTGAATGTTGTGCCTTGATGCTCTGAGTCTTGGGCTTGAGAATCAGACAAAGAAAAAGCCTTGTCTATGTCTATATCAGAATCTTCTGCATATTTTCCTCATTAATACACTGACCTAGTTTGTCTTTTTGTATGGATTTCCACTCTTCAGGATAGAAAATCTGAAATAAACTCCGGCTGAGGTAAGAAAATCATCCTTATCGATAGACAGAGGGTCTTTGGGTGAGCACGCTCTAATTTTTTTGTTTCTTTTATTCTAGGGACATCCTGAAGGAAGAATGAATGAGAGATGACACTTCATCCCAGGCAAGCAGTCTCTTTCCCCAGATTTTCTAACAAGAATCTCCTTAAGCAACTATCAGAACCAAACAAGATGGTTCTACTATACCCAGATTGGACACTGGAGCAACCACAGAGGACATGGTTAACCCCAATGCATGGTGGCAGAAGGTACTACACTAGAGGAACCTGAAGAAACTAGTGCATGGTCTGAGGAACAAGAAATGGCCACTACCGTCTCACCCACCAGTGGTGGAGTCACTATCTGAGCCCATGGTGTAAGCAAGGGCTGCCATTTTGTTTTTTCTTTTTAGGTAGGGTGGGAGAAGAAACAGCAGTGTAAGAATCCATGCTGTAGCATAATTGCCAATAAGTGCTTCTAGTTGGAAGGACAGTTGTCAGACAAGTGTTCACAAGCAGCACACAGACTTTAACCCACATAAACATGCCAAATTCAAAAGTAAAAGCAAATCCAGTACACAAAAACCCTGTCAGAACTCTAAGTCCTTTTCACAGAAAGTGCACTGAGAATAAAACAAGAAATGAAGGTAAATTGCCATGAAGTGTATACAAGCACCAAACATAAAATACATTTCTACCCATGAAATAGACTTCCCTATGCTTAACTATAACACCTTCACACAAAATGTCACAACCAGTAAAATAATGAAGGAAAGTTGTCACGACACAAGCACCAAAACACTCAAACACCATTTCACATACACCAACCTCTCAAGACACTGAATTACACCAACCCTGTGTTAAAGTGTGGGGCTCCAGTCCTGATAAAAAACGTAAAGTTCAAGTGATTCGCTTAAAAAAGTACCAACGTGCACCTTGAAGATGAAGTAGTTTCTTCTTTATTAATCCACAAAGACAAGTAAAACCAAACGCTTTTGCCTGACAATCTCAGGCTTTTTCAAGATACAATTAACTGTGTAACTCTACAGCCTATATACTCTGACCAAATAGATCAATTTGTTCACCAGTAATGAGGAAATTGAATAATTGAAACAATCAATACAGAATTAAATAATTAAAACTTTCACAATGACTTCTTAGCTTAGACTTTGCTTAAAGTGCTGCAGTGCTTAGTTCTTTCATTATTTGGATTTGTTTAGTATAGTTGATATTAGAAAAAGAAGGATGTGCATAGAATTTAAAAATAGCATTGTTTCTCAAAAAATTCAAATATAATTTTGTGTTAATGGAAGGTGAATAAATTAAATGAAAATATTACCATAAAACAATGTTAATGTTAAAAATATAGAAATGTCAATATATTCCATGCATTCCAAAATTAGTGTCCACCCACTTATGTTAAATAACAACTATAATTGAAAGGATAAAAATGTTAAGTTGTGTGTGTACTATTAAAATTTAAAACCTGTTTTAAAAGTACAAATGCATTGTGTCCTTTTGAGTGTCCTGCCCATGCTTCTATAAGCAATGTGAGTGTATGTGGTTCTTGACAAAGTCAGTACCCACAATGCTAGACTAAGAATAATTAAAAATAAAATAGCAAAATAATGCATGTGCAAAAAATGCATTGTATATAAAAATAAATAATTTAGTCAACAATTTATCTAGAAAAAACTATAAATTATTTATGTACACAATAATCATAAAACGATGGTGTAAATAATTGTAGATGAAACTCTAAGTTAATAAATATTGTTAAAATATTGAAATAGAAATCACAATTTATCCCCTTTTGCCTTGAGCACACTAGTTAAACTAACATTGCCATTCATCCCTGGAAACCTAGTTGCATCAAGTTTTAGCTGCCAAATGAGTTCTCTGCTCTCAAGGTAATTTTCCCAGTCACCTCCTCTGGGATCTTTATTTACTCGTTCGAGAACAAAAAACCTGATAATCATGTGGGTACAAGACAGTGAATGTCTGAAGAATGCATTACTCTCTTTTTTGTTTTCGATGTCATAAACATGTTCATAAATCCTTTTCTTAAGCATTCTAGTAGTCTTCCCCACATAAAAACCAAGACAAGTCAAACAGGTGCCTAGGTATACCACACCAAAAGAATTGCAGGTGTAATGATCTTGGGCTCTCAATGTACATTTTCTAGAGGGTATGTGTATGTGGTCATCGTGCAACATGAATGAACATTGTTTACACCTGCCACATTTAAATGAACCTTTTTTCTTAGATGAAGGATTATTAACATTTAGGTTATACTTGTGAGTATCTTGTTCAAATATACCCTTTAAATTTGTGTCACGTTTCCTGATGAAATGTACTCTGTCAGGAAGGAATGTTTTGATTTCATCTTGTGAAGTTAAAATAGGCCAAAAAGAGCGCACAGTATTTTCAATAAAAAGTGAGTCTTCCGTGTATGTGTATATAAAGCTCTTCTGTGTTTCCATCTGTTCTGAGATAGAGGCTCTGGGCAGGGGAAGTCCTTTTCCTAAAAGAGGGGGATAAAATAAATCTCTTTTTGACAAAATCTCTGAAGTTAGAGAATTAATTAAATGAGAAGGGTAACCTCTTTCTTCAAATAAAGCAGTCAAAATAAGTGTTTCCTTTAAAAACAACTCAAGGGAACTGCACATCCTTGAGGCCCGAATTAATTGACCTTTAACTATGCCCTTCTTAACATAAATAGGGTGGGAACTATCATAATGCAAAAATGCATTAGAAAAAAGTGTTCTTTCTGAAAATTTGTGTTTGAAAATTTCCCTTTACTTTATCCTTGATTAAAAGCACATCCAGATAGTGTGCAGAATTTTCACTGATATCGTAGGTAAAGGATAAGAATTCTGTAGTAGAGTTGATGTAATCAAAAAACTCAAGGAAACTGTCTCTAGTACCATTCCATAGTATACAAATATCGTCAAGATAACGTTTGTAGAACAAAATAAAATCCTTCCATTTAGAGGAATGAATGTATGATTTCTCCCATTTGTGTAAGACAATGTTTGCATATGATGATGCACAAAGAGCGCCCATGGCAACTCCTTTGCTTTGCCTAAAAAATTCACCACAAAAATATATAAAATTGTTGTGCAAAATAGTCTCCATAAATTCAACTATAAGATTGACTGTGTTATTACTTAAACTTGACTCAGTAGCAAGAATTTCAGTGAACCAATCAATACCAATGGTGTGTGGTATACTGGTATACCATTTCACATACATAATAATAGTTCTCAGTCTTTAAATACTTACACTTCAGTTAAAATGTCTCAAAAGCACTACATTTTTCTCACAAAAACAGTCACATTATTCTATAGTAAACCCCATTGTAAAAATATCAGTTTCTGATGAGAAACTTCTGATATTAATAAAATTGCTGGTATTCCTCAGAAAATAAATACATCAAAAATATTTAAAAAGGCAATATTTTCTGTGGAGAAGGGTTTCCCTACGGGGATTCATCTGCCAGAAATGAAGACTGCAGCCAACTGACAATCATGTGAAGCATCAGAGCTGCATTCCCTTGAGGTGGCAAGAAAGTACTAAAGTTGTGTGCACTTTGACTGCTGATTTTACTCCAAGTTGATGGCCAATCAACAGTCAGAGTGTAGGTGAGGGATGGGCCAGAGCTTTTTGAAGACTGGGCAAGATACAATGTAAATAGCCAAGGGTTACAGCAACAGTAAGAACGATGAACATTGTTTAATACAAGAAACATTTGTGCCACACAATTAGTTAATAACACTAAAACATAGATGCATATTGAATAAGAGAACATAATATCCTATACCAAATTAAGGCTAAATTTCTTTTTATTTGTTGTTTAAAATTAATGTTAATAAAATAACACAAGCATGTAAACAAGAAAGCCATGTTGCTAACCTAACTGAAATAAATATGCTTTTATATTCAAAGTCCAAAATCTCTTCAAAGTAAGGACATTTGAAAAAAAATACACATCAGTATTGTAACTAGTGAGGGTGGCCACGGTGGTGCAGTGGTTAGCATTGTCACCTCACAGCTAGAGGTTCTCTGGTTTAATTCTCGGCTGGGTTGCCATCTGTGCGGAGTCTGAATGCTCTCTCTGTGGTCACGTGGGTTTCCTCTGGGTGCACCAGTTTCCTCCCACATCCCAAAGACATGCAGTAGGTGGATTGGACACTCTAAATTGGCCCTAGGTGTGAGTGTGTGTGTGCCTTCTGTGGAAGGTTGGGCAGTGGGCTGGCAGCTCAACACCATAAAACTCCACTGCCAATCATGAGCAGACAGATGATCAACTGTGGCGATTCCTAACTGGGAAAAGCCAGAAGAAGTATTGTAACTAGTGAATACATCATTCTTAACTTTATTCCATAAACATGAGCACTTTCACTCTTACATACAAAAGCTTCATCAGACCTGTAAGAATAAAATTATTCACTATCTACTAGGATGGTAATTGGCTACTTCCTGACCTACTAGAAAAGGGTGCATTAGAGAGCAGGCACTGCTGAAAGTTAGGGTAGGTCTTCATGTGAGTTCCCCTCGGCTGTTTTAACTGTCATGTCATAATGAAGGGCATAAGTCCATCCCTATGGTAGGATCAATTATCATGATGGATGCAGGAATGCATCTTAGAAATGGTGACAAATCACATGTCTTTGGCACTATATTGCCAGTTACATATAGCTATATATTCTAAGAAGATCGATACGTTTTTGTAACACAACAGGATGCAGGCTAGAAGACAGGCTGATATATTCATTGCTGCATCAACTGTTTGGCTTAGTCAGGACATTTGAAAGTAATAATATCTGTTTGCTCATAGATTTCATCAGAAACATTATACATGGAAACTATATTATGCAGGAAGCCTAAAGAGGAAGCAGCAGACTTAGAGCATGTACTCTGGTCTTGCCCACATTATGGCCTCTTCTTGGACTTGAGTTGTAAAGCGCTAGAGCTTGTGCTAAGTGTGCAGAATTTCTTCAGAGACAAATGTGTCAACAGACTATTCCCAGAATGATGAAGCAAAGACAACAGATGTCACACAGATTTTATTTTGTCAATAATTGTTGTGCTGCTGCTGATGCACTGGAAAACACCAGATATCCCATGCTATATCTATTTGATGTTACTGATGTGTGCCCATATGGGAAGACACCAGACATCCCATGCTACATCCGTCTGATGTTAACAACATATTCCCATATGTGAAGGGGAATTAGCTCAAATGGTAGAGCGCTTGCTTAGCATGCGAGAGTTAGCGGGATTGATGCCCGCATTCTCCATCCTTTTGTGCTTGCTTTGACAGCACATAGTTTTAGTCATTCAACAACACTGTTCCTGACCATGCTTACATACCACTTTTCTTGCCACAACAGTCAGGAAATCCTTCTATGTTGCACACCTCATCAATAAGGGCTTTTTATCAAGAAAAAAGGAGGTCATTGTCCATCTGTACTCATCCCTCATTAGATCCATTATAGAGTATAATGCCCCGTTTGGTATGTACCTCACACGACATCTGCAATAGCTGGAAAGGCCACAGAAATACCTCACTAAAAGAATCACAGGCCTAAAGCAGATGCCATATGCTGACCGTCTAAAAAAACTCCAGCTATACTCTGTGGCATATCGTCTACTCAGAGGCGATCTCTGCTTAACATACAAGGCCATGTTAAACCCTGAGCTGTTGGACATGCTCCACTTAAAGAAATCCCAATCCCTCAGAGCCACAAGCTCCAGGGATCTAAACCTTGTCATCACAATGAACAAAACATGCTGGAGGGATAGGTTCCTGACCCAGAGACTCCCCATACTCTGGAATAGACTGTCCATACATGTCAAGCAGAGTGCCTCCTTGGCCCTCTTCAAAAGGAACCTTGATGATTGGATGGGAGATAAGAAATTCACCCCGGGGATCATGTCAGTCGCCCTGCTAGACAGGGGTCCAGAAAAGTAAATATTGTGGGAAGAAATATCCAGAGAATTATTATGGTTAGGCTTGTATAGGCCCTAGGGCTGATAACATAGTACCAACCTATGAACCTATGAACCTATATGTCCCATGCAGTATCCATCTGATGTTACTGATGTGTCCCTATATATTACCACTGATGACCATATAAATCTGTACACAGGCATCAATATTGTTCCCATATCTGTGCTCCTTGCTTTTTTCTTTGTGTAAAATCTGTACCTCTCACTTTCTCTTCCTATGAATCTGCACAATATATCAAGCAGCTTGTCCCAGTCTTCAGAAGCATCAAACTCTGTATTCAGTATTCCTAATGTCTTTCTCAGTCTTGCAGTGCTTATGGCAACATGAATCATCATACCTCTCAAGTGTACCTCATTACGAGGAATGTACCTCATTTGGGGTCTTAAAAAGTTCATGTTCCTCAAAGTTCCACATTGAAAGAGTCTGTCACACATTCAGTGTTAGGAATTTTTTTAAGTGACATCCATGGTAAACAGAAATGAATCACATTAAGTCATTAAAAGATCTTCTTTATAAGTAAAACCATCATATTTTAACCATCCTATGACCTTCCGAGTTGAAGTTGTTAGTAAGCCATTACTGTATGTTCCACATTTTGCCCATTTGTTCCACATTATGAGAGCTAGTCTTCCTTATTTTGGAGATGGAAGGTTGAGAGCTATGAACATGATGAAATTTAGGACGTTTGGGATGTATGACTTTTTGTTTGTCAGATCCAGAATGTGCTGGGCAGTTTTATTGAATAACTGTTATATTTATTCCATACATTCCAAGACAGTAAGAAAAGTATCCTAACCCATTATATTCCCCATTTCTTGAACAACCCTCACCTATCAAACAGAGTAATTCCCTGGCAACTTTTAAAACCAGTTTGGATGACTGGATGGGTGATCATAATTTTTTACAAGGGATATGTGGAGAAAATGGAGAATACTGTTAATCTCCCACTAGTATTGTGTGATGTGGCCTAGTTTCTCGATGGTGTTCATTGGCTGTAAACGTAGTAACAATCTATTAATATTTGAACCTATGAACCTAAATTACTTGCAATGAAAACAGTGAATTCTGTGGCCAATATTTTTATACACCGTATGCTGTATGGCACATCTTGATAATAGCAGAGAGGCAGAAGCACTAAACCTTTTACAGTAATAAATCTAGACAAATGTTTCCTTTTTTATTTGTTTTTAGTTTGCTTATTTTTAAATGTTTGTTGTTGGGACTTCTTTTTTTTAATTTTTTTAAAATGTATGCGTCTGCTTACAGTATGAAAAGGGACAATCTAAAACATAGCCCACACCCGAGGTAGGTGACCTACTGAAGACATGGTACAGTCCAGTGTGTGAGTCACCCTGGGATTCATGAAGCTCGGCGCAAGGCCGGCGTTAGGCTTGCACTGACTGTGTGGCGTGAAGATGGCACAGTAGCGCCAAATGCATATTAATGAAGGTGCACTGCCGCCACAGCCATGTGCATAGGAAACGAGCGCGAGTGCATAGGGCATGTCGAAGTGCCGCACGGAGGCATGGAAATGTCAGCTGTCGACGTGCAACCTAAAATGCTTGCATATAACAATTTGCATGCAATAGTAATCACATCTGTCAGTGTCCGTGGATACTGAAACGTATGCAAAGCATGCAAGACAGTTCCTGTGAACACAAAATGAAGAAGCAAACACAAATGCACGGTGGGGAATAACAGGTCCCCATCCCTCGAACAAATGACATTGAAAACCATGTGCCCGTAGTCCATCGCAGTGTAGATAGTTATACCAAGTGGAAGTGAAATGCACCATGTTAGCCGGCCGCCAATAGCTACGTCCAGCCCAATGGTCAGGGTCACCAGCTGTCCCACATTGTGAGGGAGAGTACACAGCTGGGCAGATGTGTCCATAACAAAACCACGATAAATGTAAATATCTAGTGACCGTATGACAGAATTATATCCCGCAACGCATGTAATAGTCACATACAATAGGTATGTCCGTATTTAACATACCATATGTGACAGGAAATAGAATAAGCATGAAAACGAAACAGAAGGAGCATATAAACTACTACAACAATAAGGCAACATGTAGGCTTAAAGGAACAGTATTATCCGTAGCGTTGACTGTGGGTATGTGTTGTCCAGTACAATCGGATATGTGTCTGGAATATATCCCATCCTGGACATAGGAAAAGGTGGCATCCTACCAATGATCAGAGCAGTCGGCCAAAATCCGCACATATGCGGTCCAAGCCATACTTGTCAGGATGTGTCAAAGTTGAACGGGTATTACCCGGGTGTACCAACCATGTCATGAAAGTTAAGTATGGGCGTGTACCTATGTGCGTGATGTATAGCATGTGGAAGGTGAAACATGCCAGGGTAGTCCATACAACCATACAGGTACCTGACATATGTAGTGTATGCAATGTGTTACCTTGACCATGTCATGGGCCATAAACCAAAGCAGTGATGGATGGAGTGTCAGGAATATGTGTGTGGGGGCGATGGGTAATGGTATAATCCTCAAAAGCAAGACTGTGTCGTATGCAGAATAGGTGAACTGGAGGTGTATGAGGGAGCAGCGGGTGAATCAGAAAGAAACACAAAGAACATGTATACACATCTGCAATACAACCTGACAGGCCATACTGTAGAACACAATCCCACAAACATTAGAATATTAAAATGTGCGATACAAATGTACAGAAATGTCACCGGCACATACCCACAGATTGGTCCTGATGGAACCGGCCAATTCAAATGCAACACACCTGGATGCATAATGGAATACCCATCATTCCCTCCACAGCACACAACCCGCCCCCATACCTGAACGTCCACCAAATCCAGCCATACTTGGCCTACTAGCTTGGCGCAGCCACATCTACACATAGTGACCACTACTCATATGTAGTAGGCAGTGTCACCCTAGGCAGTTTCAGGGTTGCAAACTATGTATCCCTTGCATGTAAAACCCCCAGCACATTTTCGTAAAGCCAAAAGAATGGTCAGTATTGGTCTTGTTAAATTTTTGGATATCCCTCATGGGATAAGTAACTGGTGTAAACATTAGAATGGTTATCAAGACATGATGTCCAGTCCTGTAGACATCTGGACACAAGTTGGAATGTGCAGTAGTGGTGCACGAGACTGTCCAGCCCTAGATGGTCATGCAGAACCTACTACCCAGGATCAAACACCTGCCCGTGACGCACGTGTCCCGACATGAATAATCGAGAGAATATATTGTACACATTTGCATAGTGGCACTTGGAAATAGGGTGATGGAGGCACTGACGTAAACAGGATACCTCCTGATCCACTGTGTGAGGGACAGTCACTGTGTGGGTAGGTGTGTCCTGACCAACAATGATACAATGCCAAATGTCCTGTGATTGTAGGAAATAACTATGTACCATACTGCATGTAATAACAGTTACCTAAAGCGGTCATGTCAGGATAGAAAATACATAATTCGTACAAGAAACAGACTAACAACTAAAGTGCTAAAGGTATAGGCTCTCAGCTAGGAAAATAATGAATGTTCCAAACCTGCACTGACCGTGGGTATGTGTTGGCCTAAACAATCTGGTGTCCCCAGAATATATCACAACCTGTACATATGACAATGTGTCAACCCTACCAATGGTCAGAGCATTCACACAATAACTGGCCAGCCTCTTAATCACTCACAAAGCCAGTGACCTTTGGAGGAAAGGTGTTGAATGAGAATGACTAATTACAACAATTAAGAGTAATAGACACATTTAACTGAAGAAAATTAGTAGTAATACGAATCTGTCAACATGTTCCACATTAATAGTACTAATATGGTAGAAGTGTCCGTGATTGTCCCTGATTTGTCATAGTCTTGTCCCTGTCACTGTAGAAACTAGTCCCCGAGTATAACAGAGGTCCGTACACATATGTACACCAACCAACTGTCACATTTGTTGACAGGACTATTGCATACCTGTAGTGAATTTATAACTGATGTCCAGAATAATATTCATTGCATATATAAATGAATGAAATAGTAAAATGTGAAGGGAAACGTGGAACCCCCCCCACCCTGTATTATGTAGTGGAACCACTCCCCGCCCTATATTATGTAGTGCCGACCTAATAATGTGGTCAGAGGTGCCCAAACACCTGCGTCTGTAAGCACAGGTTGAATGTTAAAATCTGGACTAACTCTGTCCATGTGCTATGTCTGATATTTGAACAGCTACAGGGCAGTTTTAGTCACCAGTTGGACAAGCCTAAACCCGGACCAGCACATGAACACCTTGGCAATCAAACACACGTATGTGCGAGGACTATAAGCGTAGGAGTTCTGAATATCCTTAGAGTGAGTAGACATGCAGCATGGGTCTAGAGCAGTAGGAAATAGGGAATGTCGGAAGTGTAGTACTGCGGTTTTCCCAGCAGGAGAATGGATGCCTGCTGTGTAAGTGAAGTGGTGAGGGGTATGTCAGAGTAGCTATGAACAATGGGTATACATATAAATGAGGCAGAACAACAATAGTGTAGTGGTTAGAGCATCCGCCTAATGTAAAGGCATTCCCAGTTCAAGTACGACTATAGCACATATTAATTTATTGTGTAATGAATGCCTCTGTGCTGTAAAGCCAACATTTATACATGTAAAGGTGACCGCGTGTCTCGCATGGGGCCGTTAACCGGATTCCATCAATCAAAGTGGTAATTTCATAAGGAATAAGGCACATGTAATCACAAAGAAGTGGCAGTAAACATATGTATCTCAGAATAAGTAGATGCAAGTGCACCTGCGCGGGTGTACGCAGCTTGTAGCATAGCAAATGTATGTTGTCTTGTACAGCTGTAACTTTTATATACATATATATATATATATATATATATAGATAGAGAGATGTGTGTATAGATAAATATCCACAGACATAACAGAAATATGCAATTATATATATATATATATATATATATATAGATATATATATATATATATATATATATATACATATAGAATGAACTCTGAAAGACAAAAGCAAACATAAGGGTTGTGAAGGGAATCTAAAGCAAGAAAGGTATTATAAAGTGCTCACAGCATATGTCAGATAAAGATGCACAAGAGTGAGGAGAGCACCGCTATTCACACCAGAGGTAGGGTTATACCAGTGGCCATAACATTGTTGAAGTGCTATGTCAACATTATACAGACGGAATGTAGTACATGTTGTGACCACCTACACTTGTAACCTGTAAATCGTTCGTAATCCATAACACCAGGAAAGGCACGTATGTGCAAATATGAATGGATGGGGACCTTGTGAATACATGAGGTGGTACAGAATATGTGTAGGGCCCCAACGCTCTGGAGAGGGCAATGTGTAAAGGTGTGTCATGGCTGCGATATCAGGTGGATAATGGCTGTTATGCGTGGAAACTCAACACGGGTGTGCTGGAGAAACTATGGATATGAGATTATGGACACAGGAGTGCTAGGGTATGTTGCGCCGGTTGCAATGGAGCAGCCCGTGGAGGTCAGCTAGTACGTAGGTGCGATTCCCAGATAGAGCGTCGTCTGTGTGGAGACATGTGTGAATGGGCATACCGTCGTCGGACGTTGTGCGTCAGGGCTGGCAGCCCGGAACGTAAAACCTATCTGACAACCATGAGCGGAACAGAGTTCTGTTGTGACAACCCCAACCCGGGAAAAGCAGAAAGACACAACTACATGCAGACATCAATATGTTGACGTACAATCTCAGTAACACAAACACTCATTCTATTAACATTAATAATATGAATGTGCACAGAAACAAACACAGTAGCAGGAATAATAGGCTGAGCATACGAGTAATAGGTCAAATGACACTGTAGCACATCACACTTATCAGCGGCACCCCAGACATGAAAAACATGCGACATCTGTTTGCTGTATAACGTGCAGTATACTGATCACAAGTTCACCGGAGTGAAGTGTCGGTGTCATAATGACTAAGACAATAGTATGCTGCTGAAGCAGAGATAAAACCCAATACGCATGTGTAAGTGTCTATGTCTGGGAAATGTATAGGTTAATGGACACACAGATGTATATATAGATAAAAACGTATATAAATACATATATATATATATATATATATATATATATATATATATATATATATATATATATATATATACACACACATATATATATACAAAGATATATATATATATATATATATATATATATATATATATATATATATATATATATATATATATACACACACACACACACACACACACACACACACAAAGATATAATACATATATCTATAGATAGATATATATACACATACAACAGGTATTGATATATACACATACACACAAAACAAATATATATGTCATTGTAAATATACACATGTACATAACTAGGTTACTTTACAGCAATTAGGGGTAACATATTTACAGCCCGTCATATGTGACTGGGAGGTCCAATAAATAAATGTTGTACCCCCCACACTGCCCAGCTAGGCTGGTCAGACATACAGGCAGGCAATAAAGATATACACTGCTGCTGTCCAAAACACCGGCAGGAAAGTACTAGTGGGAGAGATATGCAAGGTCTGCACTTTAAACATGGATAACGGTGTCCCTTGTGGGACCCCAAAAATTCACTGTACGTGTGAACCCGTTGTCATCGATGCGAGCAGGATGTAGGTGTACATGGCACAGTAGGTTGTGCAAGTGTGATAATACATGGGTTGACAAAACATACGACATGTGTCCCGAGATGGGGAGAGTGGGCAATGCGTAGGGGTGTGCTCATACCCCAGCTGTACTCACAGTAAGTATTTGTCATGAGTGCTGTAGAGGGGTGCCAGGTAGGTGAACCATGGGTATGCAATAATGGGCTTAAGTGTGCAGGTGCTGGTTGGTAGAGATGTAGTAGGCCCGCCCAGTGGAAGTCATTAATATTCCTATGTGGGCATAGCAGACGCCTATACCTCCCAAACCTGAAGAGCACATCTACCGGATAGTCTATAAACCATTGGGGGAATACATAGGGACCAAATCAGTGCCGTGTACCCGATTAGCATGGACGTCCATAGTTATGAATCAGAATGTAACAAAGTCCAACTAAACACTTCCAGAACTAGTGATATTAGGTGGACAGGTGGCGGAATACAGGTAATGACAGATGACAACATGTATGAGTCATAAACAACATGTACCGCGACAAATGTGAATGAATACATATGCTCTGTGACTATCAATGTGTCTGGTTAATAGAATCAAACATCTAAATGTGTCCCACAGGGTGTTATGCAGTGTTCCTGTTACACTGTTCATTCTCCCCTATTAGTATATGAGGTCTGCTAGTGACGGAAAGTGCATAATTTGTTGACCACCTTAGGTAGATGATAGCATAATAGATGAGGTTTACCACCCATACGCCTTTGAGGGACACACCCGTCTGGGCAGTTGTGTCCTGAAAAATGAATGTTATGGCACATGGCCTGTGAGTTCGGGAAAGGAGGCCATATATTGTGTGTAGTGGTATCAGAAATTAATTTGTTGTATCAGAAACAGCTACATGTAATAGGAAACAGTATTAGCAATTATAATGCTACAAGAATAACCTTAACGTATGTAAACCGTTGAAGTAGTCAGTTTACTACTGGCTGTGGGTATGTGTTGCCTTGACACATGTGATAGCTTTACATATAGGATCCATAGGGCTGCCACCATTCTGAATGGCCAAAATGGGACCTGCTCTGTAGAAATGTCAGACGTACCAGGGCAGAACATACCTACAGCCATGCATAGTACAGAAATATACATATCAGCACAAATCAAAGCGCAGTCTAGCAGCAGTAAAATTGCTTATGCTACTACATATAACATATCGACGTGTCAGGTATACAAGACCTGTAACAAGCAACCACTACAGACATGTAGAATATGAGACTGTCCCCTAATCAGGACAGTTGCAATGGCTAGAGTATTGTCACATGACATATGCCTAATGAGGGACTGTCCCATGCAAAGTGGGAAAGGTGTTACTCCTACATTCTCCCGTCGTGCAATCTGAAAGGTGGAAAATGTACAGTAGGTATGCGGTAGCATGACTCAGCAGACAGCTGCATTAACAAAATAATATTCACATGTCAGCATTGCAGAGTATCGGTTCCCATGTATCAGGCAGATGGGAGCAGATCGTATGAGGAACACGCATATAATATGATTACGTCACTGGACAGGCCGCCGAGTCCGTACAGTCGAACGTCTATCGTCGCCAAATGGTTAGACATACCTGATACTGTAGTCATGTAGTCCGATGTAATACACATCACAAGGGATTGCACACACCCAGCGTGAGTGACAAATGTAAGCAGAAATGTCGGTGAGCGAGCGGCTGTAAGCGTGTTTGTCTACCAGTATGCCAGTAGTGCACTGTCAAAGAAATGTGGAGTCTAAACGGGTATAAGGTGCTGTAACCAGAGGTCAGCAGTGCTTAACACTGTGCAAACCCACGCACAACTGCTCCCACCTGCTGGAATTTGCCTTACCTAGTCCGTATCCAAAGGCGTCGGTCTGTCCGCAAACAAAGAACCGTTCAATTCACGTGTTGGTAGCAGTACCCTGTGCACATAGCTCATGTGAGTTAACAATAGACCATGGCATATGTACAGACAATAGACCACACACACACCATACAGCACAGTCATCCAACAGTATAGCAATGTACTGGCGGATATGTCCGGACCACTGGTGTAAGCATGCCTGGCCATCCTGTGTTTCAGTGTGTGATCATGCCCAGTATGACTGTTACGCATGTTGTCGACCGACATTACCGTCATACCGTCATGTGTGTGAGCATGCCAAGTATGGTCAACTGTATTGCATGTGTCACATGTCCAGATAGTCAGTACTGTGTTGCCGACCCCTCCGTTCTACACAGACAGGTGTCATGCTGTGTCTGCAGGGTAGCTAATGGTCATGTGGCATTGACAGTTGCTACATGTCTGCATAGCGTGTGGGGACATCCAACCGCATCCACAGTCCTTCACAGCACCGTGGGTGGCGCACATGACTCTCACATGTGTAAGTTGGACGGGGGGGCACAGCTGACAGTTGTACACATCTGCCGCTACTGTACTAGTATGCCAGGTACTCCATGTCAGTGTGTGGACCTACCTAAATTGCTGGTTGGAGGGATACCAGTGTACGTCAGATCCCAGCTTTAAATACCAGCATAGTGGTGTTGGACGTCCTAGCTTTCTCAACCTACATCAAACTGCCTGGCCTGCTGTAGTCTGTGGTGTCTTTGGAGGTTGGGGTCATTCATTGGGCATATCCATAGGCCACTGTATATCATTTGTCTGTATTGATTCACATGTGTCCAGCTGCATGGAATGTGTGTGGGCTGTACGGACACACATGATGTTCAGCCCATAATCTACAGTGGGTTAGGACACTCTGTATACTACTGGCTACCATTGTGAACCCCGTATGTGCTACAGATATCATGGTGCCACTATGAACGTGTACTGTCTGCCGCCCTAACATTCGGCCACCAAAGTCTCTTGTATGCTCACATACATACCATAGCAACAGGTAAATACACATTCTAATACAACTGCCAATTGTTAGGTCGATAGACGTACCCTGGGGGTGTTCTGGACCTGAGGACGGTGCTGGAGGGCTGCCTATGTCGGATGCACACAATGCACCTCCTATACATGGCCGAGCACAGGTAGTGTCATATTTAGCATCCATTGTACTGTGTGTGGGTCAGAGAGGAGAAATCCGTGGGTACCTACTGTGTCAGTGCATATGCCTTGTGTTGCCTCTTTGCCAAGGGCAGGTCATACTGTGCACAGCCTTTCGCCGACTGGGCCCTACTCAGGTAGTTTCTTCGCCAAGTCACACTGTGCCTGTACAGGCCTTGGCAGTGGTGTTGGTCCATGTGGCCCTACCCCATGCTGTTCCTACTGCAACTGTTACTGCAGGATCAGATTGTGTAGCATAGCAAATACCATAACAAATTGTGTGCATGTAGCTAGTGAATACTGCAGGGCTCTACCGGATGTGTTCGGACACCATAACCGTGACCTGAACATCCCAAACACATGCTCAATTTTATGTCTTGCCTGTGCATCTGCCTCATTATGGTGTGAGTGTTCAGGTGTGTGCATTGCTGATGGGTGTCATCAGCCACGACACCAGTGGTTACCTAGCATCCCCCACTAGGAGACTGTAGGGGATGTCCATATTGGCAAAGGTGTGGTACAGCTGTGTAAGAAGCCATATATCGGAATCATCATAGCTTCCAGGGCAGACAGCACACACATTCAATCTAATGCCCTGGCCATTACATATGGCCTAGCTGTTGGAGGGTATGCCGCTGCAGTGAATGTAGGCCCTACCCTGCTCACCGGGTGGTGCTTTGATGTGTATGTGTGTGCAGGCTATAGCACCCAGTACCCCAAGTTAGTCATCCCTGTGGTTGAAGAGATGCATATTGCTGGTCTACTAATCACGTGTGTTGAGGACATGTACGTGCTCACTAGCATGTGTTGACATGGCGTCTGTGAAATGGTGCAATACTCTGGATGCAGATGTCTGTGAGATCCCCATGATATCCCCAGTTGTGCCGTGTGAGGTACCTGTGGCTAGTATACCTAGGCCAACACATACCGTGGTATCCACTGTGATGGGTTTCCCTCGGCCTGTTTGATGTGCCAGGTGTGGCAGGCACAGGTCAACAAGCTGCTGTAGGAGGTCTCTGTCCACCCCATAGTGCTCCACCATCCCCAGCTCATGTAGCCCCTGGTAAGTCACCCTGGGTCTATAAAGTCTTATGTCACCCCAGTAAGGGTTGTTCGGCAGCATACACATCCTCACTGCCCTCAGCCTCCTGCACATGTTGGTCTATGTTGCCTGCTGCAGCCCTTCTCATTTGGTTGGACTGTGTTGTGAAATATCCCCGCAGGTATACACTGGTGGTGTAGAGTGCGGAAGAAACCTGTGTGTATGCTGCTTGCTCACATTACCGTACTGTTCAGGTGCGGGCTGGCCATGTCATTTGCTAATTGTGCTGATCATCACCTGTTTGTGCAGCCTGTACACGCTGACTACCCCACTACTGCTTTTGTCCCTCCCAATGTCACCAGACAGGTATAGACACACCCCTAGCTTAGGCGTGCTAAGGCAGGAGCACTCCCGAGGCACAGTTCTGCAATGTACGTACAGTATGCCTGACCCCCCTTCCTCCCATGCTGTCAACTATATTTGAGCCCTGCACCCAGCTAACTACACACATACACTAGAGGGATCTGCATCACACCCTGGGGATAAATGGGATACACTATTGTCAACCTCATCTGCATAGTATAGTCTTCTAATGAATAGTTATAGGACCCATACCGAACCTCCAAATTAATGACCACTGCTTAGTGTCGCTCAGATCCGTACACAACTGGTAACAGGTGCCCTACTATCACCATATTCAATGTCCCATGGTCTTCCCAGCAACAAAATAACCGGTGTCTACATGACTACAACCCGGGACCCTGCACACAACAGACGATGTGCATTACCACTATGCCATGGCAGATATACATATATCTGAGGTTATCACTTACAGATCATCCGGGACAAACATTCAATAGTGCTGATGTCCACAGACATATATGTTTATATCTATGTCTATCTCTCTATATCTACATATATCATATATATTATATGTATACATATATACATATATATATATATATATATATATATATATATATATACATACACACATATACATGCACATACATATGTAGATATTGCATTTATATCACAACAGCAGACCACATGACAGCAAAGCATTAGACAGGCATGAAAAGAAAACTACATGTGACACCTGCATCATGTAGTGTTGTTACTATCAAGGCATGTGTGTTTTTTTGCGTCACATGGGTCAGAATGTATTAAGGGTAAGAGTAGGGCTGCTGACATTTACTCACCAGACCTATTGGCGAATGTAAGTGTTGACAACCCAGTGTCTTGACAGAATATGTGGGCTGTGGACACTATATAGGTCAGCAAAAAAACACACTGAACACATCCCGCAGCTAGCCACCCACAGATACCAACACATAGGGTATAACTGCCAAACACACACACTTACCATGCCTTGGAATTGAGCACCTACCTGTCTAGTCTACCACACTACAGCATTACGCAGTAACAGAACGCGCTACCAAGTTTCAGCATCACATCACTCCCAGAGGCATACTTCTGGGTGGGTGACATCATCAGCAAAGGCAAAGACGCCGATAGGGAGTGTACGGAGAGTGAGCAGTCTAAAAACATCATTCTGTCCCCAGGCAGCTGGAAACACACACACACACACTTGGCAGGGGTGGGAGTCGAACATACACCTAACTATCTTATCACACTACAGCGTTACACAGTTACAGAATACACTACTGAGATTACTGGAACACAGCACTCCCAGAGGCATACTTCTAGGTGGATGACATCATCAGCAAAGGCAAAGACACCGATAGGGAGTGTACGGAGAGTGAGCTGTCTAAAAACATCATTCTGTTCCCAGGCAGCTGGAAACACGCACACACATGGCAGGGCTGGGAGTCAAACATACACCTAACTACCTTATCACACTACAGCATTACGCAGTTACAGAATGTGCTACCAAGATTACTGGAACACAGCACTCCCAGAGGCATACGTCTAGGTGGATGACATCATCAGCAAAGGCAAAGATGCCGATAGGGAATGTATGGAGAGTGAGCAGTCTAAAAGCATTACTCTGTCTCCAGGCAGCTGGAAACACACACACACACTTGGCAGGGGTGGGAGTCGAACATACACCTAACTACCTTATCACACTACAGCATTACACAGTTACAGAATATACTACTGAGATTACTGGAACACAGCACTCCCAGAGGCATACTTCTAGGTGGATGACATCATCAGCAAAGGCAAAGATGCTGATAGGGAGTGTACGGAGAGTGAGCTGTCTAAAAACATCATTCTGTTCCCAGGCAGCTGGAAACACGCACACACATGGCAGGGCTGGGAGTCAAACATACACCTAACTACCTTATCACACTACAGCATTACGCAGTTACAGAATGTGCTACAGAGATTACTGGAACACAGCACTCCCAGAGGTATACTTCTAGGTGGATGACATCATCAGCAAAGGCAAAGATGCTGATAGGGAATGTATGGAGAGTGAGCAGTCTAAAAGCATTACTCTGTCCCTAGGCAGCTGGAAACACACACACACACACACACACACACTTGGCAGGGTTGAGAGTCGAACACACACCTAACTACCTTATCACACTACAGCATTTCGCAGTTACAGAACACGCTACCGAGATTACTGGAACACAGCACTCCCAGAGGCATACTTCTAGGTGGATGACATCATCAGCAAAGGCAAAGACGCCAATAGGGAATGTATGGAGAGTGAGCAGTCTAAAAGCATTATTCTGTCCCCAGGCAGCTAGAAACACACAGACACTTAGCAGGAATGGGAGTCGAACATACACCTAACTACCCTATCACACTACAGCATTTCGCAGTTACAGAACGCGCTACCAAGATTACTGGAGCACAGCACTCCCAGAGGCGTACTTCTAGGTAGATGACATCATCAGCAAAGGCAAAGATGCCAATAGGGAATGTATGGAGAGTGAGCAGTCTAAAAGCATTACTCTGTCCCCAGGCAGCTGGAAACACACAGACACTTGGCAGGGTTGGGAGTTGAACATACACCTAGCTACCTTATGACACTACAGCATTACGCAGTTACAGAACACGCTACTGAGATTACTGGAACACAGCACTCCGAGAGGCATACTTCTAGGTGGATGACATCATCAGCAAAGGCAAAGACGCCGATAGGGAATGTATGGAGAGTGAGCAGTCTAAAAGCATATTACTGTCCCAAGGTAGACGGAGACAAACACATGGCAGGGCTGTGAGCGGGACAACTGCCTATCTACGGAGAACTATTACAACACTACATAGATACGAGATGCACCACAGACAGTACACCCTTCAAGGCAGTCAACCAGTGTGTTCAATGTAGGAATCCATCCTGACGTGGGGTATGGACATCTGTTGCCTGGATGACCACTATTGCTATACAGGATTTCAGTGGTCATGCCCATACACAGAGACACATAACCGACACAAGGTGTCACTGGGCATGCTCACACAGTAGCACATGTCCGTTTGGAATGCACTGTGTGTCCATCTACACAACGGCGTACTGGGCATGCTCACACACTTAGTAGTAGTGAAGAGCTGTCTTGTATGCACATGGATTCTAAACATGGAAGGGCACAGTGTGTCGCTAGTGAACATTGTTAGCACGAACGCTGCACTACATATATCTGACACCGGTCGTTAGTGCTAGATGTGTAGCATTCGTAATCACAGCTGACAATCCAGATCCAACAATGGGGAATACGGACATCTCTGCAGTGAGGAACACCTGGCATATGGCACAGTTGTGCACAATAGCACTACCACTGCATACCTCAGATACAGACATGTGGGCCATAAGACCATGACGGACCGCTCCAGGTGTTACTGTCCCCACGTACATGAAGGCCACTCACATGTACTGACCAGTACACACTCAAGAGCCATCACAGATGTCTCAGGTGCAGATCACAGTGGTAAATGCCGCATTCTACTATGGAGCGCTCAGACATCACCATGTCCTTGGACCAGCAACACGCATCCATACATTACTACAACACCATGTTACTCATGACCAGTGGACTGTACATAGGTCTACAGCAACTGTGTAGACTACACATGTACTGACAGGGTTCCATCATGTGTTATGAAATGCAATGATGCCACTGTTCATAACCAGGTTGGCTCTACACATAACAGGGGCCCTGGGTCTTACACAGCTGTAACAGATGACTGTTGCTGTACACCAAAAAACACTCATGTTTGGATATGACATACATGTAATTGCTGTGGATATGTACATGGCCCACACACACACAACACATATGTACATAGCATAGCTTTTGCTGTCCTCCGTGCAGACAAGTGGCTACAGCAATCACACACATGCACATGGAACGTAGGTCCATGGCTGTTGAATTCTAACAGTACATAAGGTAGCAATGTTGACTGAGGTAACATTCCCTCTGTACTAGTTACCCATGACAACCATCATATCATACAACAGTCCATGTGTCATGTATGTTATCACACATGTCCACCAATTGCAATGCATACAAACATAGCTACATACAGGAATGTAGGACCAACACACATGTACATGTAGTGGTGTGCATTCAGCTACCATGCATGTGCAATAGCTGATGTATGCCGTTCATCTGTGTCTAACTACAACATGCAGTTGCAATGCAGCCCCATCACTGACACCTGTATATGGTGAAATACTGACAGTATGGTAGGATGTACATTAGGTATGAATGGATGTGTGTACATAAAGTGGTGGTCCACCTTTGCAGATGGATGTTTGCTGAAGACAGCTCACAGGTGTGTCACAAGCCGTCCTACCATGACATGTACAAACAGTACGCTATGTTACTTGAAGGTGAAGACATACAACCTACGCAGCGGTCATGGTGTTACTGACTGTAAATCACTTGATACCTGTAACACTTACGTCCTCCCGTGTGCATATAGCAGCACAATTGCTGAAGGTAGCGTTGGTACACATAATGCGGCCAATACTGCTGCATGTCTGTCAGATGTATTATCATATAGCAGGTGTATGATTCACAGTACTGCCATGTGTGTTTGCTTGTGTGACCATATATGCCATATACGATGGGGAATACATCCCAGTTGTTACACAACCCTGCACACTGTTGTAGAGATCTGTACATACTGCAGTGTAGAAAGCAAGACGTAGGCAGGGGTGGTGTGTGTATCACACACGTCAGCTATTTGTATGTGAATGACATTTGTGGACTCCACAGTGTGTGTGTGTGTGTGTGTGTGTGTGTGTGTGTGTGTGTGTGTGTGTGTGTGTGTGTGTGTGTGTGTGTGTGTGTGTGTATGTATGGCTGTCTGGTGTATGGAGTGAGGGTGTATGCTACCATACAGAACAGACAGGATCCCTAACCCCTCATGGCGATGCAGTCTATTACCCTGTTGATGCCATCGGTCTCAGCCTTACTGGCTACCTGTGCATGTTCATTCTCTGTGTCATGTCATGTGGATGCACAGTACTGTGAAGGTGATTACCACATAGGCAGGGGTCCTCACCTCAACACTATCGAGTGTGTGTTACAGTGTCATTGACCCCATGAGTGTGGGCATGTTACTGTGTGTTTCTGTGTATGTCTGTGCGTGTTCTCATCCTGTAATGTGACAGTGCATTACTGCTACACAGTGAGGCATCATGCTATCAACTGGCCTCTAATCTTGACATCAGCCAGACCACTGTGTAAACCCCCCGCACCGTCACTATACCTGTGATGTGACCCGGTATGGATGTCACGTCTCTAGCCACTGTAGCCTATTAAACAGCTCACATGCTTCTGGATCAGTAGATGTGTGGACATCTGTGGAATGGTAGCCTTTCTAACAGTGAGGTTGAGGCTACGTATAGCATGCTGGTATTGCCATACATGCCTGTGAGTACTCCACATTTACACATGGGAAACTGCAAACACTGCTACTTATTGGCACATGCAATTAGACCTTAAGGAGGGAAGCAGGGCATCATTACCAACATGCTGTTACTGTTGTTACCAAGACACATACTGTGAACATACAACAATGCACTCTAACTGCAAACCCTGTAACGTAATGGCACATGCAATTAGACCTTAAGGAGGGAAGCAGGGCATAATTACCAACATGCTGTTACTGTTGTTACCAAGACACATACTGTGAACATATAACAATGCATTCTAAACCTGTACTACATGGTATGTCTGGTGCGTGTCAACAGTACAGAACAAATGTAATATGCACTTATCTCACTATTCTGTTCACCCTGTGCATCAGACCATATGAGCATGTCCCTGCACCGATGGTGTGGATGACAGGGATGCGGCACAGGCATCATCATATGCACAGGGTGATAATGTTTGCCAGGGGCATAGCCTGCACCAGTGGATGACATCATGTGTGTGGGTTAGGGCCGGTGATCTGATTGGACATGTGTGGTTGTTATGCATGTGGGTGTTGCGGTGCCCTACAGATGTTTCTGCTGTGTGCGTGTATGTGTGCACACAGTTCTACCATGTGTCCGGCCTACACAGGGTTATTATTGACAGCTCCAGATTGTACAGACCAGGATGTACAGCTCACTGTGTTCTGCCATGGCCATGTGATCTGTGCCTGCCAGGGGTTGCACGGGCACTACCAGGCAGAGGTACAGATTGGCTGCTGTCCGATGACACATGTTCACTGGAACATTGTCCCCGCTGGGAACATCCAGGGCCATGTCCACGTGGCCTGCTGTGTCCTGGTGTGGACAGCACAGCACCAGCTGCACTGCTACTGCTACCGGCACTGTGGGAGTGGGCATGTGAGGTAGCTCGTTCACGTTGACCTGCACCAGGTGGTGTAGCTGGCCTGCATCCATGTGGCCTATGCCTCACTCCTACCAGATGTTCCAGCACAGACAGCTCATGCTCGCGGATTGCCATGCCATGGTCAAGGATTCCAACGATGTCACCCAATCGCCTGTCCAGAACATCAGCAATCTGCTGTTGAACATTTGCCAATGCCTGGATGTTGTCATTTAAAGAATGGATAGCAGCCCTCTGAAGCCTCTGCCCTTCTCCGTTCTGATGTTCAGCACGTGCCTGTGTCGCCATTACAGTCTGAAACATGCGTCTGGTGACACCAGCTGCTGCAATCTGTCCTGCAGGTGCATGTCTGCCAGAGGTCCTCCTACGAGCACCACTGGCCACATGCCTGTGTGGCACATCTGCAGTCATTACACTGACACCATGGTGTGAAGACACACCTTCTGTAGCCACCACGCATTCCTGTTCCAAACTAACACATGCTGACTGTCTTTCCTCTATGGCCACTGGTGATGGGGTATGTGTTGGCATGAGAACTGTGTGCGGGGAAGAGGGGGACATAGCTGGGATTGCAACCATTGGCACAGATTCAGCCCCTGTCAACCCTGCCTGTACCTCATGCATATGTTCATCACTGCTTGAATCTGTGGGGACACTAACATCAGATGGACCGCTGGAGGGTAACGCACCTACATCACCTGTGAATGCAAAGAAAGACTCTACATTACAATAGACACACATACAGACAGAGACACAGACACACATACAGACAGAGACACAGACACACAGACAGAGACACAGACACATACACACAGACAGACAGAGACACAGACACACAGACAGAGACGCAGACACAGACACACAGACAGACAGAGACACAAACACACAGACAAACAGACACAGACAGACACAGACACACAGACACACAGACAGACAGATACAGACAGACACAGACAGACACAGACACACAGACAGACCATGCATGTGATTTAACAGATGGCATGCAGCATGCATGTGATACAGCAGACAGCATGCAGCTCAGACATTAATAGTGGTAGCTAGCATATATCCCTGGGTTGCACACAACAGCAAGCAGGTGTCATATCAGAAGTCATGCAGGTCACACAATCATGGTAGTAAGCATGCATCCCTGTGATACACCATGTGGAGCAGCACAGGTTAACAGTACACATGGCTGATGTGACCTTGACATTAACATGTAGTATGACATGTAATCTACTGACGTGTGCATTGACATGCATACATGTCTGACACAATGGTGTCCTGACACATGTACAGTGGTGTAATGGGTATCACATTGCAGTGTTGTCTGTATGCCCTACAGATAGAATGCACTTTTAGCAGATGTGCATGAGCATTGAAGGGTAGTATGAGGCATCTACATTGCTATACAGTGTGAAGTACAGACACTGTGCCATTGCATGGCATCATGAGGCGTCTATATTGCTATACAGTGTGGAATACACACACAGTGCATAGCCATGACTGCGTGTATACACATTACATAACTACTGTTGATTGTGACCCACGTCGCTGAGGTGTATACAAACTAAACCATGCTGTGTCATGTGACAGGTCACTGGAAGACCTACGGTTGACACCCCTGCACAACTACTAAAATGTCTTAGCTGCCTGGCAACCATGTCCACACATGGCAGACTTGTCAATATGTCCCACATGACATTTATGTACCACACACACGAGGTGCACGGCTGACAATGATGTTTAACAGCAGCAAGGGAAATGTACGATATCTGTGTCCTGATATGATGTCTATGTCTGTGGAAGCTGTACAGGTGACTACTGTCATGCTATGACACAGTCATGATGTTAAATACATCTTATATGGTCAAATTAAGTGACACCTCCACAAGCTGTGCACAGGCTTTTAGGATGTCCAGTGTTCCACATCAACTATATAACCATTCAACAAAGGCTATAGTTGGACCATGTGTGGACAATGTGCAACAGGGTGTATACACATCACATCTACTGTGTGTTGCTACATGTCTCTGGCTATCCTCCATGGCCATGTGTGAACATGTGTTGGCCAAATGTTTGTGATGGCCGTCTATCTCACATATCTGTGTTGTCCCATATGACATACACCCATAGATGTCAGATACGTCAGTGTCCACAGGGTTATGCAGACAAAGGGTTGTATGTTTGGTATGTGGGGTATGTATTATGGGATAGTGAGACAATATTGCAGCCGGAACACTATATGTCTGGGACATGTCAGATGGCACATCACAATGTGTGCACCCATTGCAGGGGCATATTACACAATGGTGAATCCTGTGGGCTGCCCATATCCCAGCTCACTGTGTGGTACTGTCTGCGTACCACACATGTGTTGTTCCAATGTATAGTACATATGCCTACATTGAACAACAGCTCCACCATTGTATGCACAGCTGTCCACACATCTAGCAATGACAGATACTGTGGTTTCATGTCGGTGTTTCATTTAGTTTGTATATATTGCACATGGGTAGCCAGTGTGATTGATGACAGATGTGACCTGTATATTGTGACTGGACCATACATTATGTGTACATGTGTTTACTGGCCACATGGCGAATAGATCTATGCATTAACATGCCTGATACTGATAACTGTCTCACCTGCAATGGACTGATGTATGTGCAGCATGCCAGAGGTACCTGTATAGGGATGACACAGCAGTTTGAACATTATCCATGACTGTATGACAGCTACAGGGTACACTGTGCATGTTAACACATTCGCCTGTACAATAGCATATAGTACGCACATGTGTGCATACACAGGGTAGCATACTATAGTATGCGGCATGTGTGTAAACATACCTTGCATATGATGTTACATTACATATTGTACAGAGACACATGCAACTAAATGGGATATAATAGTCATATGTGCAGTAGTGACTTAACAGGCAACTCCAGGCTCGGTGGCTGGGAGGCACCCACCTCCACGATGGCAGCTAGTGTTTGTGGATGCTGTTCTGAGGGTGTTCCCAGGCTGGCCAGTAGCTCCTCAGTGGGTGTGAGTGGGGGCTGGGTTGGTGGCCCATCACCTGTTCCACCTTGTTTCCTGGCGATTGCATTGGCACGCTGTTTCGCATGTCATATCAGGTCCGTGCAGTGTCTGCGCACCTGCTGGTGGGTGCACTTATGGCCACCCACATCATTAACCCTCCTGTGAAGTTCCTGCCACAGGTCGTCAAGCTGCTGGGCATGCTGTGGCACATGGCTGAACAACGCCTCATAGTTATCATGGAGGTACGGTATGAGGGTATCATCCTCCAGGCAGCTATATGCTGGCAGGCGTGAACGAGGCATTATCTGGAAGACATAATGATGGAGACAGGTCACAGTATCACAGAGATGTACAGAGATACAGCTGCACATACATTTGTATTAAATCTAGTACATATGAACAGTTATCTTTGCAAATCGTCATGACACTGACACGACTGACATGTTTGTGTCACACACATGTAACACCCGTTGTGCATTGGATATCATCACCATATATGTGTGTCACCTCATTACATTGCTCATACTCCATATGAATGTTGTCTTGACGTGGGCATGTCTGTTTGCCTGTACTGGTGTTCTTAACTATCAGCACATGCCTGGATGTGTCCACAGTAATGCTGTTGACCTTGATGCTGTGTATATGTCACATATCAACACATACACTGCCTTAACGGACATGAGCAGTGACAATGCAGACATGTGCATGGAAACCTTTACATGCATGTGTTTTGCCATATACATATACACGGCACTGTACAGCAGTTCAACATCCTGCCACGTATCGCCTGTGTTGCACATGTGATACACATGGGACAATGGCTAGCCGGACGTTATTTGCAGGGATGGTTATCAACTATAGCATGTACGGGCAAGGTTTTGTAGCTGTATCCAACAGCCATTTTGCCACTACCAGGTGCATCAGTACCACATTACTGATCCAGACAGTTAATGATACATCTACCATGCGGTCATCGCACCATGTATGACAGAGATGACATGTGCAGCTTTGATGAATAGGGTTGCATGGTATGGCAGGAGTATGTAATATGTATGGCACAAGGATCTGTCCAGCATGTGGCGATCCTTGTAGTAGGATGGTGGCTGTCCATGAGGTATGTCTTTCAAATCAGGATATGTACGTGTAGCATGTCCAACATCACAATGTAGCACATGTCTTTATGCAAGGTAGCCAGCATGCTGCATAGTGGAGGTGAGGATTGTGAAGGCTGGTATCAGCCATCCACGCATGGCCAATACCCCTTAAAGGTGATATGTGATCTGATATTGGTCACCCGAGTGCTGAGTATGCCTGTCCAATAATCTCCATGCTCATGGATGGCACCCTGTCATGACATGGGTGCCTTGTATGACTACCTAATAGGCCTGGAGACGTCACCAGCTCAGGGAGGTGAACTGCACAGCACCATCCCTTACACACAGTGTCCATAATGTTGACCGCTGCCTAGGTGGTAGTTAATGGGTACAGGGTTATTCACCTAGTGGTGACAATGCTATTAGCAGCTGTCAGATTGTGCACATATGTCACGCATCTCACCCAGGGTTGCAGTGGGTTTATATTATGCAACACCCTATCTGTATTGCATATTCATGCTCAGCACTTGTTCAGAACATGTAAGCATTTCATGAGCTACTAATTACTATAGCACCCATTCCAACTCATTTCCAGCTTGTTTACAGTACAACAGCTGTTGTACACATGTACCTCACACATCTTGTGAGTCATGGTTGAATATACAGGCATGTCCAAGTGTCACTTACCAGTGTTATTGCCTGTCTATATGATAAATATGGCAAACATGAGGCAATAGAGCAATTGTCTCATGTACACAGTCAATGCTCACCTCCCAACATACAACACTACAGCCTGTGGGAGATGCACATATGTAGCCATGCTGGGGGTAATGCTCTCACCAACCCAGACTGAACCTGACATTCACGTGGGGAAGTTAAACATTTGCAATGCACCCCACTCATCAGAGAGTCTCACTAGATCTCCACCACCACAGGCCACACATAGTATGACTATGACATTTGCAGAACCTCTCCATACTCTCTGTGTAGGCAACAGAGGCAGCCCCCATCACCAAACACAACACCAATTACTTATAGCCCACAGACTCATGTGTGCCCATCAACTACAGCCAATAGGGTGTTATAACATACCCAACACACCAGTCATAGGTGACTCTGTAGGCGGTCACACTGATGTCCCACTAAGCAGGCTACATAAGGCGATAGTCGCTTACATCTGGTAGTCAGGTAACAGGATCCGCAACATAACCTATGCACCCATGCCACACCTCACCAGGTTCAATTTGACTGTCATTCTCCATGTTAGTGTGACTGCCCTGAGATATAACTTCCTGGACTACATGTACAGGGACATGCAATAGCTCTCCGGTCTTGTAGCCCAGAAGGTATCGCCCAAGCCCTGAGAAGCATTCTGCATTCATCCAGACTGATACCAGTGTACAACGACTGAATGTTTCACTTCAACAGTTGCCTATGCTTCTGCTGTCATTCCACAGGCATCCTGTATCTGTCTGCTTTGAATATCATGGTCAACAAAACACGATGCTTTGACACAGAGGACCTGCACCTGTCGTCCCTGGGATTACAGATAACATGTAAGGCTCTTGCTGCTCCTATACTGCCTGTCTTGGACAGTTTCCAATAACATTCACCACCAGAACAGGAACAGGCAAGCAAAACCTGGGGTAATGTTACTCAATGCTTGACATCTTCATCTCTAACGCACTCAGGTGAGGCACTCCTTATAATGGACCACTTCGATATCTCTGCAGTAACTGGGACCTGCCACAAGGCTCTGGAGAGCACATCTACACTGACAGGTTATACGCAGACCACATCTTTCAGTCATGTAACCAGGACCGGAACACCCACGGCGGAGGTGTGTCCATATTTCACAAGGATGTACACACCTTCAGGCTGGTTACTTAGCACAATGCATCAGAGGTGATCCACGTGCAACTAACTGTGGCCAGAACTGCTATACACATTGTAACTTGCTACAGATTCAACAACATACCCCATGGTTACTGGCCCTCATTTCTTGGTGTACTGGACAGTAGGGTTCAGACAGGTACTACTGATGTGAGACTGACACTACCTCACACTTAACTGGGATACCTACTCATGTACTGACACATTAGGCCAATGCTTTCTGGGATTCATAACCTCCACTCAGCTGGATCATCCCATACACACCACCACCAAGGCCAACAATATCCTAGACATGGACATTACCAACATGTGACTGGTGTTCCACACCTGGGGTTATCCCCTCGTTGGTAGTTTCCGAACATATGCTAATCACCCTTGTTATCCACATCCCAGCACCACACCCTTCACGGAATACACAGTACAAGATTTCTACAAGGCCTACTTCAGACGTCTTATGACAGTGGTAGTAAATGTCATGACACCCGTGCAGATGGACAATGTACTTACAAATGCTGAAACATAGACCAGTGCACTTCATTAACTCTTACACGACTGCATGGATCATGCTATCCCAAACAGAGCCATGATGGTACCCACCAGATAACGAATGCCACTCTGGGGGTCCAGTTCCATGGACATAATGTACAACAAAAGGTGGAGGCTGTTGCAAAGTGGAGTACAATCCCATGGGTGGGGTAGCTCACTGGTCAGCCTTAGTAGGAATCTGGGATCCCTTATCACATCCTCCAAAGCTAGCTACGTAAACATTACTGCAGCACATTCCAAGGACTACCACAAAGCATTATGGAGGTATGTCAGTACTCAATGGCAATACCCACATCTGCTCTGACATACGACGGTTAGGCAGGAACATTACAAAACCGACTGATATTGGCAACATCCTGGCAGATAGGTTAAATGCTAACTTTACACCCTCTCACTCCCTACAGGGCCAAAATCCATACAGGAACAATGCAGAGTCCCTGCGGTCACAACTAAGCAGTTCCAACCTGCACTCTCTAAGGCCTGGAACACAGACTCCATGTGACCGTCCAACATCCCAGGCTGCGATTTACACAAACCTCAGAACGACATGGCTCCCCACTTGGCCACCAGATTCACTAATAGCCTTGTATCAAACATTGTGGCCCCTGAATGGCACACGGCAACAGTTATCACACTCCACACAGGTGGCGCCACAATGAACCAGAGGGACTATTGCCCTATACACCTGACTGGACTGTTCTGTAAGGTTATGGGGCACATCATCATGGAAGTCATTCACAGAGACAATGGTGGGCTCCAGACCTTTGATGCCACCCAGGTTGGATTTGTTAGGGCCAGACCATGGCTCCTACACCTGGTGGACTCCTTTGATACAGTTACCAGGGTAGTTGATGACGGGTAAGGGGGTCCACACAGCCTACATTGTCCTCTCATTGGCTTTCAGCACCGTTCTCCATTCTGGTATTGACAACATACGCATCCACCTGCACATCGACCCCTATGTCTCAAGATGTTATGCAACGTGGCTCACGGACAGGACCCACACAATGAGGGTAGCATACCATAGTACCTACTGTAATTCAGTTACACTTGGCATACCACAGTCCTCGGTCATAGGGCCCCTCATGTTCGGTATATGCTTCCTTGAGGTACAGGCTAGCACAGAGGGACTTTCCCTGAATAGGTTTCCAGATGACTGCAAACAAGGAGCCATGATTAATCCACCAGCTGATACAGACACCCTCCATAAGGGTGTCACTGTGATGGATACCTGGTGTCGATAACATGGCCTCAAGCTGCATGACACAAGGTGCATAGACATCCCCTTTGGATTACACCAATCACCCACTGACTATCACATAGGTGGTAGTCCCCTACATACATGTGACATTATACGGGATCTTAGTACACACGTATATAGCACCCACTCCTTTGATAACCATATTGCCAATGTGGCATGGATATCCTTCTATGTGGCCGCCCTTATCTGTAATGGGTTTGTAGCTGGAACAAAGGCACCCATTGTACCTCTATACTCCTGACTTATGACACATGTTCAAGGGTACAACATCCCTTTTGGGGTGTACCTTACAGAACAGCAACGGCTTTACATACCACAACATTAACACACCATGAGGATTATTGACCTCCGAAGGATGACGTATGCGGCACAACTACGGACACCGCGTCTGTACACATTTGCATACTGCATACTCAGGGGTGACCTCTGCTGAACGTACAGGGCCCATGTCCACAACATTTATGGATATACTCCACATAAGCAACATAAGCAAAAGCCACTGAGAGCAACATGCTCATGGATATGTGCACAAACGCAACGATGAGTGGGATGTGCTTGAGGGATACATTCCTGAACCAGACACTCACCATGCTTTGGAACATGATTCCCATGTACATCAAGCAGGGACACTCACTAGCACTCTTCATGAGATACCTCAATGGGTGGATGGGAGACACATGTATGCCAGGGATCACTGCAGTGGCTGTACTGTACACAGGTGCAGGTAACACATGGCTCTGCTGTTCACAGACAGGACACTACCCCAGGGAGGTGCTGCCAGTGAAAACACTGTAGTTGGGCTTACACATGGACTTGGCCAGGCAGCATAGTACCTCACTATGAACCTGTGAAGCTATTACATGTCCTTTGTGCATGGATAATTGAGTAGCTCTTCCATTTCAATTAGCTATCATGCTGTTACAGTGTCCTGTGACTACAAGCCATATGTATCCTATTATTGTGTATTGTACATGCCAATAGACAATACCTTTTGTTTGCATGATATAACAGTTATGCTGTGTAAAATATCTGACATATCTACCTACAATACTGTACATTGCACATATTTTAAACATTATCCCATAATGCAAAGCATACTTGCACAGCAGGACCACCTTAGGCATGTTATTCTCGTTATATGCCCATACACATGCCTACTGTGACAGTATATCAACATATACTATCCCCTGCTATGGCATGTACTTGTTGGACAAACCCTACCACTGACGGTGGGTGGTGTGGAATTGTGTTTAAAGCCCTCATGTAGCATCCCTTGTGGTGTATGAGATGTTTACCTTGTGGCCCACAGCAGGACACACAATTTCTATAAGCGTTACTATGCTCAACAAGACATCACTACATAATACCTTTTCCCACTTTATGCATTGCGTACACTTTAATTAATACAAAACAGGCTCTACATACACTAACATACTGAGTGTTCTACATATCTTGTTAGCATTCCAAGTCTTCGTAAATATCTCTCTTACACCTTGTATTGTGTGTGACGTCTAGAGTATGTGGTTCTACATGTGAGTGTACCTGTCATCTCAACCACCTGATAAGGGACTATTGCAAACAAAACCTGTAACATTGCCATCTGTTCCATTATACAACAGCTATGATTTCACATAGCGCCATTACAAATGTGTCTCTCACAAGGTGTGTTAACGCTTCTGCAGATGTAATTGAGTGAGTGGATGTTTGTGATGTTATTACAGTCTGTATTGCAATTGTTTTGGGTGTGGGGGAGATGTAGGTGGGTGTACATATCATATACAGGTTTGTGGGGACTGCATTTCTACATATTTCATATATGTGTGTTGGCTCCTTCCCTAATTGAAGACCTATCATTTAGTAGACTGAAACTATGGTTGTTACGGGCTTATACATTGAGACATTGTTAATTGGTTCCTATATAGCATGCAGGTGAGGTTGATACTTCAATACCTCTGGAAATACATCAATATGTAAGGGAATGTTACTAAATGACAGCTGTCTCATGTATTTCTGTCACAGATATTTGCACTCATTGCAGTTGTGTTGGTGACTGAACCTCTTTGGCATTGGTTGCCACCTTTTCAAATGGCCATAGTGGGACATTTGCAGGACACACATCGGTGTTTACAGGCCGAAACATACCAATGGTCAGTACACAGGATAGAACATACTTTTATCCTAAATACATACTTATTCTTGTACTTTAGCTACTTATCATATTCCATGTAACATTTACGTATTTTAGATACAGGAATAACTATTTAATGCAACTATTACATAATATATGGGACATAATTATGTCCTACACTGTCGGACATTTGCCCTTTTTAATATTTTTTGTCAGGACACAACTGCCCAGGGAGGGGCTGTCCCTCTTAAAGTGGGACAGGTGGTAACGGTATGCCTACGGCCAGCTATGACCACATCTACTGTAATGATCTACCTCCGAGTTAGCACTAACAGACACATGATGCAAACACACACACACATTACAGTCCCATGGAAACGCACATGGCACCCCCAACACACACATACACAGATTACAGCAATCACAAACACAGTTAAACACAGTACCTACCTGGACCTCAGCACTGGCAGTGATAACTAAATGTCCCTTAACATCGTGATAATATTACACGTGGTTCTAGTGTTCCGGTACTGTAGTCTTTCGGTCTTTAAGCCTCGTGATTATGCGTGTCGGTATGTGACACATTCGATAGTTGGTAGTATCATATTTATTTGTACCACCATGGTTGTGTACATGTCGTTGACCTATCTATATATTTGAAGATATAGGTGAATCTGTATATATCAACATATATCTCTCTATCACCCTTTCTATCTCATATATATATATATATATATATATATATATATATATATAGAGAGAGAGAGAGAGTGAGAGGGAGAACACACCTTTCGTTGTGTACATGGCGGTGTATACTGTTTCCTGGACTCCGCATGTTTGTGTTTTAACCTGTCACAATACACACCTGCCATTGGTACATCTCGGGTAGCTTAGTGTTAAGTGATTGTGTACATGATTGCGTGTTCTACTCCTGGCAGTGGTCGTTTTACCCTTCAGAGCAGGCACTATTAGTACAGGGGTGAATAATGCTAGTTTCACCTGTTCTGGACATCGTTGACCATGATCTGTGCGCTATTCAGCAAAGCTTAGCCCTGTTTCGTGCATATCCGTATAGTCATGTTTAAATGACGCTTACCAGCACTTGCCAACGCATAATCCCGCTAACATGTGCTAAACCTGATCTGATGACCTGCATCCAACATCCATTATTCGTGCCTTTGGGATTACGTAACGTCCCTTGCAGGACGTGGAACCGGGAACATGCACGACAGTCAGTGCATTTAGCACTTGGGCACCTGGGATTTGTACACGTGTTATGGTGTTTTGTATGTGGACTGTACTACAGCTGTTACTCCATACTGCAATCAAATGTGTAACTCAGTTAGTTTACATATGGATGAGACCTATTAATGGTATGTCCAAGTGATGTTTAATGGATGTGCTCCAGCATTGGGAATGTATGTCACAATGAGCCACACACTATAATGTGCTACACCTTCACACAACCATAGGTGGAGCATGCTGGGGTGACAGATACCTGACATGGGTACTCCCCATGCTTTGCCACTACATCCCTGATTACATTATATGGGGCCCCTCATTAACACACCAGGGAATCCATGCAGAGTGTGTGGGGAACAGTGATTACACACATGGATCCCGCAATTGACTTTGCTCCACTGAGGGACAGTTGGTTAATCGATGTGGTGGCAACAGCAGACACTGTTTTCCTCGGTTGATAAATGGCCTCTGACAATTGGGCATGTACCTACCGATGTACCTATGAACCTATACATACAGTATCAACATATGCTGTTAGGTGTGTGTACTGTTCAGGTGTTGACATTCCTTGTTCCAATAGCTGTTGTGTGTGCAATGGTTGAGGGCTGCCTATGTAGGATTCACACAGTAGGCCTCCTATACATTACAATTTACAGGTGGTCGTGTGTGTGTGTCATTAAGTTTACTGTGTGTGCAGGTGGAGAGGTTTGTCAGTCCATAGGGGCCTACACTGTCAGTGTATGTGCTATACGTTCCCTCTTTGCCAAGGCGTGGGCATATTGGGCATGCCTCCATCCGCCTACTGGGGCTGGCAAAGGGTGTTCATGGTCTGAATCCCTCTGTGCCTGTGATGGCCTTGGCAATTGCGGTGGGCTGTGAGGGCCTTCACCATTATGTCCCTGCTGCAGCTGTTTCTGCAGGATCATATTATGTAGCATGGCACATACTATGAAGATGTGGGAACACGTGCCTGAAGAGTACTGCAAGGCTCCACCAGATATGTCCAAGCAATGGAACCATGATTTCAGCATCCCAAACACACGCTCTATGATGATTCTGGTTTGTGCATGTGCCTCATTATGGCGTTCTTGCATGGGTGTGTGTGCATTTCTGATGGGAGTCATCATCCACGGCTCCAATGCATAGACAGCATCCCCCACAAGGTGGCCATGTGGGATGTCCCCCCTGACAAATACCTGATACAGCTGTGAGGCATGTCAGATGTGGGAGTCATGGTAGCTTCCAGGGCTGCCAGCACACACATCTATGATAATGCCCTGGGCATTGCACATGACCTGGCAGTTAATGGAGTGGTATATCTTGCGGTTTATGTAGTGCCTACCATGCTCACCGGGTGGTAATTTGATATGTATGTGTGTGCAGTCTATCGCACCCAGTACCTCCGGGTAGTGTGCCACATGGTGGAAGAGACGCATATTGCTGGCCAACTCCTCCTGAGTTTGGGGGAAGTGTATATGCTCATTGGCATGTGGTAACATTGCATCCAGAAACTGGTGTAGTACCCTGGATGCTGATGCCTGTGAGAGCCCCATTATATCTCCAGTTGGCCTTTGAAAGGTACCTGTGGCTAGTATTCGCAAGCTTACTCATACCTTCGTGTCCACTGGGATGGGTTCCCCTCTGTTGTTTCTGGATCTCAGGCGTGGCCGGCACAGCTCAACTATTTGCTGTAAGATGTCCCTGTCCACCCTGTAATGCTCTACTATCTCCAGATCATGTAGCCTCTGGTAGGTTACCCTTGGTCTGAACACTCTTCTCCTCCTCTGGGGCCTGCGGTGGTTGTCAGCATCATCCTCCACAACACCTTCAGTCTCTAACACATGGTGATGAATCACAGCTATGGTAGCTCCCAACATGTACATTGTAAAAGTTCCCCATCTATTTATACCGATGGTGCAGTGTTTGAGAATACACAGGAGTGTGTGAGGTGCCTTCACACTTTATACTATTGTGCTGTGAAAACTGATGATGTCTTAGGGTGTGTATGTACAATCGGAGCTACAGGGTATCTTATGTGTTTTACCACAGGTACTGCTATTGTGGTGCCTTTGGTGTTGAATACATTTAGCTGCCGTGGATTACCTCTTGCCCTTCCCTTAACATTTCTTAATGTTTCCCCTCCCATTTTCTGGCATGTATCCAGCAGCCTGCTTTCTTTTGTACTTTCCAAAACCTGGCTTATCTTGCAAAATGTGTTCTATGGCCGATCTACTGCAGGTTTGCTTTGCTCTGCTATGACAGTTCTCTTTTCTTTGCAGTCCAACACCTCCCTTATCCTGTTCTGCAGGTTGCTGCGAGCAGACTTGTTAGCTGCCGTTGATTGCCCACTGTGAGTTAATAGGTTGCTCAGTTGTACTCCAATTACCCTACTGCGGCATTTCCTTATTTTCTTCCCCTAATCTTCCTGTTTGAGCTATGGGGCACGGTGCGTGTGTCCGCTTACCGGGTTTTGGGCACGTTTTCATCCATGTACACAAGCGCTTTTGGGCACCATATGTACTCTCAGCTAAACAATGCTATACCTACAACCCCACCCCTATCCTGCGGCTTTGCTTAGCAACGGGCAGGCTGGATTTGCATTGCTCCAATGTGCTTACAGCTACGGTGGCACACTCCACTGCTGATGTCATGCATACCTCCAAACCACTCCTCGGTGTTCTAGTGCTGTGCCGTATGGTACATCCTTAGTCCGGCGGGACGTTTGCAATTCACTATTACTTGCCTCATTTGCATAGCATTGACTACTAATTCATAGTTACCACGCCGAACACTGTCACAGACCCTTAGCAACCCTTGCAGCTTGGTTGTGGTGTACCATGCATACCATTGAGTATTATGGTGAAATCATGATTTGTATTACATTGAGATTTTATGACATTTGTATATATTTTCCTTGTGTTCCCATTTGTGCACACATGCCCTGCGGTTGTACTTTGCGTTACTGTGGGCATGACATTAAATGTTGTTTTTTAGGTGTTGTGCATCTTTTCTTATGCCATTGACTGTATATTTAGCCATTGGCATATGTTAACTTTGTAATACATGAGTCTGGACTGCTTTCATAGCTCCGATGTTCTGTTTGGAAAAATGTAAACTGTTTTTTTTTTATTTACATTTCTGTGGGCTTACGCTACGCCAGCACCACTTAATGAATCACTATGTACCTTCATTTTCATGGTGCAGTACTGCACATGGGGTGATTAGCATACCTGAGCTGAAGGCTGCACAGATCTGGTGTACGCTGGTAGTGCACGTGGAATTGGATCATACCTGAATCGCTCGGCGGCCATATTTGGCATTATACCGCCTACGCTACGCCTGCGCCTGGCACAAGCTTCATGAATCCCGGGGTCAGTCTATCAAAAGAATCACAAATATGGTACATGCACTCCCACAGGTCAGTATGCACAGCCTGGATGACCATCACTATCTTTGTCATGGCTCTGGTGGAACTACCCTGTGCCATCATGATTGCTCTGCACATACTTTGGGTTGTGGCCACTGACAATCCAATTTCAGGGTGAAGACAGTAATCACATCTCTGGTGAGGACCTCCATTCCTGTGTGTACTAGGGACAGATTCCGACATCTATTTACTGGAGGACAGCACACTTCTCTAATCTATAGAGTCCCCATCAACCTGTCCTTTCTCACATATTACTGTATTTTGACTATCCACTGGCAGAGAGACTGTGTCCATGGTTCATGTAGGGGATGCAATGTTCACATACCCTGTGTCAAACACACACCTGGCACCCCCTGATTGTGCCAGCTCATCCCTGCCATCATTATCAGAGACTACAAATGCCCCAACATCAGACAGGGCAGTTCCACAGTGCTGCTGCCAGATAAAGAAATACCTTTGAATACACAAAAGCAAAAAGTATTCAGTGTTAAGTGTGACTCAACACCACAATAACACATGGCACTAATATCTCTTCAACTATAAACATATTGTCGCATGTCTCATGTATTCAAATGAAACACTGAGGCACTGTGATGGGTTCAAGTTGTTTATTGTACATAAACACATCAGGAGCTGCAAATGGAACATATAGTTAAGCTAACTGACTGACTCATTACTTCAAACACACTCAAATGTGCATCTCCATTCATGCCTGTGTTCACTCTGGCAGACTATACAAAATGGCACTGATCTTGCACGTGCGCAGCAACTTATATACACATGTTATCTAGCTACAGCGGCTCACTAGGTACAATACTCACAATGATCTACATCCTTCCTCTTTGATTTGTTCGGCATGCAATAGGAGAACAAACTATTTTACAAACTAGACATCACATCAACATACAACAACAAATGAAGTAAATTCTAAGTTGCTGTGTATTTTGAAATGGGTTTGGAAATTCTACCCAATCTGATCACATAAAAACTTTGACTGGGTTTAGTCACAGAGACAGTCTCTGGGGATTATTTTACAACTGGAACTTTGAGGATTATATCAGGATTACTTGAAGAAAGTACACTGTCTTCTGGAATTCAAACAAGTGCAGAGTCACTCTGAGAAAGAGTCTTTGGCACAGGCAATCTGCTGCATCACTGCAGGCCCGAGGAGAGGGGGGTGCAGCCGGTACATCACTCCAGGGCCTATGAAGCTCAAGGGGGCCCAATGAAGCCCAAGAAACATCATGAAAACCGAAACATGTCGTCTCGACTCTCAAGAAGTAGACGTCCTTACAAACTAAGACGAAGAATGGCACGAGAACATTCGCATACAAGATTGTGAAGTTTTGAGTGAATGCGAAGCAATAAAAGGTTGTGACAATGATAAAATACTTTTGAAGTTTTGAGTGACATAATAAGGTGCATTCAAGATTCAACGAACAAAAACTTGTGAAAGTGACTGTCAACGAGTGTTCTCACATGTTCATTCCTACTTGCTTCAAACTTATTGCTCAGATTACTCCTGCTTGCTTTCCCGCCAAATCCCGAGAGGAAGAAGAAAATGAGACACGAGCTGATTCATCGTGGACTGCAAAGAAGACTTTACAGGAAAGCGAAGGAAGAAATATTTCCAAGGGTAAAGTTCCCTGTAAATGCTGTAATTGTAGCATAAAGGACCCACTGACATTATGTGCCTTTTTGTCTAAGTTATCGAGAGATTTGAGACTATAAACAGCTTGAAGGTTAGCAGAAATCAATTGCAATATTGTCCTAACTTTTGAACCACTAACAAAATTCTCGATAGCAATACGGCACATTTCTATGTTCTATATTTCATTTCAGGTACCGGCCTTATACATGTCATCTCAAAAATCTGGAGCTGAAAAATGTAAAGAAAAACAAAAATGTAATGACATTAATAAAAAAGGACTGCAAACACTCTTTCAAGTTGGCATTAAATGCAAAAACAAGAGAAACTGACAAAAATGAAACTTTAGATTTAGAACAAGGTGAACTAAATGCAGAACTGAAACAAAGGACAGAATCTCATGAAGCCAGTTTGGATTTTCAAAAAACATCAAATCAATTAAATCCTAATGTGATTCTTGCACAAAATTTGGATGACACAAATGTGGATTTGGAGGATGGAAGATATGAGAGAAAAAGAGATTTGAAGGAACAAGTGAATGTTAGTGATGAAAAGAGAAGTGAGGCAATGAGTACATCAATGTCTACAGAATCTGGCCATGGTGAAAAAAGAGTAATATTGGAACTGACGTTGGACTTCTTGTAACAGAGGTTCCTTCTCAGCTGGATATAGAAAACTGTGTTATGAAAGGTCATATTGGCAATCCTAAAACATTTCCCAAAGATATGAATAACCAAGTTTTTCCAGAAAGCATAGTAACATTTTGAAATTTGAATGGTGAGAAACATGTCCGAGATTGGCTTGTCTGGAGTGATGTTAAACAAGCATTATATTGTTTTCCCTGCCGATTATTTTGGAACAATCTGTGTTGCAACATTAGCTCCGCATCCAAGTCTATGCTTGCATCATCAGAAGGATGGGCAGCTGCTGGAAAGTGGCGAAAATGATGTAGTCGCATCCCAGAACATGAGAAAAGCAATAGTCATGGGCAATGCTATCTGGCTTGGTGAGAATTAGAAAGACGCCTGCCGTCTGATAAGGGCATTGTAAGTCTCTTAGAGGCATCAACTGCAACAGAATCTGTCAAGTGGTACAACATTATGAAACAAATCATTCATGTTATACTATTCCTTGGAGAATGTGGGCTTGCTTTGCATGGTAGTTCACAGCGCATTGGTGACAAGGACAATGGAAGTTTTTGGGGGCTAATAGAATTGTTGTCTCATTGGGATCCAATTCTAAAAGAACATGTGTTGCAAGTTAAAGAGTCACAAGAAAAGGGAGAATGATTTCAAGTGCATCATCTCTCTGCTGATTCTCAAAATGAGTTGATTGCTGAATGTTCTGAACTTGTGAAACAAAACAAGGGAGAACAACTTCAAGTGCATTATATCTCTGTTGATTCTCAAAATGAGTTGATTGCTGAATGTTCTGAACTTGTGAAACAACACATTTTGCAGGATAAAAAGACTGCAAAGTACTTTGCAGTGATAGTTGATAACACACCGGATGCATCTCATACTGAGCAGACAACATTCCTGCTATGTTTTGTAATTCAAAATGAATCCCAGATTTCTTAAATTTATTGACTGCAGTGACAAAACCGGATCTGACATAGCACAGATGACTGTAGATACATTGAATGAACATGATATTCCACTCTCTGATTGCCAAGCACAGGGTTATGACAACGCAGTCAACAAGTTGGCTTTGGAGAATTTTTTTACCGTGGTTTCCTTAATGGGTGGTGAGGGCAGGATGAGGATATCTAGGGTGATTAGGTTATGGTCGGATCGGATCAATGAGGCGTTGACTTCAGGTGTGGAACACCGGTCAGTCATGTTGGTAATGACTAGATCTAGAATATTGTTGCCCCTGGTGGGGGTGTGGATAAGTTGATCCAGGGCATTGGAGTTTATGAATTCCAGAAAGCGTTGAGCGAAGAAGTTGGTACATGAGTAGTTTTCCCAGTTAATGGTGGGGTAGTTGAAATCACCCATTATTAGGGTGGTTGGTTGAACCCTAATATTTTCCAGTATATCAAGAAAAGAGAAGTGGGAATCCTGGGACATGGTGGGGGATCTGTAGCAAGCTACAATTTGGATTGCAGTTTTGCCCAGAGTTAGTTGCACTTGGATAACCTCAGATGCATTATGCTGAGCAACTAGCCTGGAGGTGTGGATATCCTTAATGAATATGGACGCACCTCCACCTTTGGTGTTCCGGTCCAGGTTACATGGCCGAAAAGTGTGGTATGAGTTATAGCCTGGTAGTGCAGGGGTGCTCTCTGGAGCCTTGAACCAGGTCTCAGTCACTACACAGATATCGATGTTCTCCATTTTAAAGAGTGCCTTGAGTGAGTGCATTTTGAGATTTAGACTTCTAGCATTGAGTAACATCACCCTCAGTTTTTGCTTGCCTGTTCATGTTACGGTGGTGAATTTGTCATTTGAACCTTGCCTAAAAAAGGCACTATAGGGGCAGCAGGACACTTAGCCAGTATTCGAAATCCCATGGGTGACAGGTGCAGGCCATGCCTGGCAAAGCATTGTGGTCTGCTGACCATGTCATCCCAGACAGACAGATACTGGATCCCTTTAGAATGACACCAGAAGCTTAGCCAATTGTTTGAAATACATTCCATCAATTTGTATGATGTGAGATTTTGGTTATTCACAAACATTTTTGATGATACCCACTTGGTTTGTCCTTTAGATGTTTGCATTCTCACAACTTCTCTTTCTCTTAATGGTCTGAGAGGTTTGCTGGACTTGGCATAGTACAATTTTTGTGACTGGTGATTTTTCAAAAGTTGAGTCTTGACCATTCTGTTGTTCTTTACACTTAGTTCTAACAATTGTTTACTGATTGGTAAAGTTGTTCTTGTCTGTCTGGACATTAATCTCTGAACAGGTGAACCAAGCAAGTTACCTCGAGGAATGTTTCTGAGATTGAGTAAGTTAAGTAAAACATTGGTACCATTTCTCTTAGATCTCTCCAACAAATGTTTAGCACTTTGAACTGTATGCTCAGTTAATCCAGTGGATTGTGGATACTCAGTACTACTAGTAACATGGACAAAGTCTCAGGTCTCAGCAAATTTCTTGACCTGCTGACTAGCAAACTGTGCACTGTTGTCAGAAATGACTTTGTGCAGACTACCATTGACAGAAAAATGTCTCTTCAATATTGTAATGACAGTGCTGGACGTTATGTTAGGAAGAAGGTCAATTTCAAACCAATTCTAGTAAGAGTTTACTAACACTAAGTAATGCTGACCATTCCATTTGAAAATATCAGTAACAACTGTAATTCAGGAATCTGGTTTAGCCGAAGTGGTTCTTTTCGTTGGTGCAATTTAGTACTGTTGCAAATTGATCATGTTAGTTTCCTTCTCTATATCTTTTACATTGAAGGCCAAAATACTATGCCACTTGCCCTTCTTTTGGTTGAATCAGTACCCGGGTGAGCACAATGCAAAATCTTGATATATTCCTGTTGTAATGCTGTAGGAATTACTACTTTTAAGACCTTTCACGATGATGCCATCATCCACCATGAGCTCATCTCTGTAAGGAAAATACTTCTGTATGTCATATGGTAAACCAGTTTGTCATGCTGGCCATCCTTGACTGATAAAATGTTTTAGCTTCTGGAGAATTGGGTCTGAGGCTATGTAATTTCTGAGTTCATCAAGATGTGATGAGGAAAATGTACTGACTTCTATGTCTTCAAAGTCTGCTTTCTCACTGCATGCTGTTCTGTTGTTTGGGTGCTCTTGACAAAGCATCAGCAAGGTAGAGAAATTTGCCTTTTGTATAGACTATATTGAAATTGTACTTTTGCAATTTTTAACATCATGCATTGCAGGCATGCTGGGGCTGTATGTATTGGCTTTTTTCAGAATTGTGACCAGAGGTTGGTGATCAGTCTCTATTTGAACAGATTTGCCATAAATATAATCATTGAGCTTCAAACATGCACACACTACTGCCAAAAAATATTTTTCAATTTGTGCATACTGTATTTCAGTTTGAGTCAAAGTTCTGAATGCATAGGCTACTTGAAGACATTTTGCATCAAGACCATACCTTGAAGCATTACACAAACGAGTTACAGGTTTGTGAACATCATAATATATCAATGTGGGTGGACTGGCAATTTTCTGTTTCAGAATATCAAATGCTCCAAACAGCAAAAGTACACTGGTGGAAGCAGATGCTCGACACAATTATTTTAGTGTAAACCAAGTTTATTACTCCACTATTCATCCAAAGACTTCATTAGAAACAATGCTCTTTTGTGTTGTTCCAAACAGCACCAGTTTACATTTTTGTGGGTCAGCTCATATAAGGGTGCTGAAAGCTCACTCAGGTATTGGAAAAACTTTCTTAAATAGTTGATCATACCAGGAAAACATTGTAAAGATGTGACATTTTCTAGAACTGGCATTTAAAGAATTGCTGCTTGCTTAGACAGATCTGGTTGTAAGCCAGAAATGCTAAACAAATGACCCACGTAAGTAACTTCTTTCAGTTTGAATTTACATTTCTGAGGATTCAGTTTAAGATTTACTTCAAGAGTTAGGTCTAGAACTTTCTTGATGTTTCTATCATGTTTGACTTTGCTTTTTCCCCCTGCAATAATGTCACCTACTATGATAGCACACAGATAACCTGAAAATATTTGCTCCATCGCACGTTGAAAGACTTTACCGGAATAATTTATCACAAATGGCATTCTCAAGAATCTTTATCTACCAAATGGTGTACTGAAAGTAATTATCAATGAAGATTTGTGATCCAGTGAAATTTGCCAAAAGGAAGTTTTTGCATCTAAGACAGAAAAAAACAGTGGTATTTGGCATTAGAGGGGCTACTTCTTCGGCATTTGGCATTAGGGGGGCTACTTCTTCTACTGTACACATCTGATGATGAGGACATTTAAGTGCTTTGTTTAAGTCTCTCAGATCAATACCTGTTTGAATATTATCTGAGCTTTTCTTATGAGCTACGACCATGGAGGATACGCATTCATTTGGTTCTTTTACTGGACTAATTGCACCTAAAGTCACCATTTTGTCAAGCTCTGATTTTACTTTGCTCTGCATTGCTACTGGAACCTTACTGGTCTGACAGCTGGGCTTACTTAATGGTTTAACTTCATGGAATACGTGACTGGAAGTTTGTCAAGCTTTTCTGTGAAAATATCAGCATATTCAGTAAAAATATTCTGTGTAAAACTATCATGGTTGTTTAGATTTATATTGTGGACCTCTTTATAAATGAAATCATTCCCATTCTCAAATTGTTTTGAGGCCTAACAATGACTGCATGTGTCTTTTGACTAAGTAAAAAAGTCATAGCTATTCCAAGCAAAATGGCATGTGAGAACTACTGTGCCATCAGTTTGAATCTCTTCACCACCATAAGCAACTAGTTTTGCACACTTTGTCGAATCAAGTTTCTCACCAACATTTACTTTAGTGAACAATTGTGGTGATATAACATTGCACTTGGATCCAATGATTACTTTAAGCTCTGCAGATTGCCATTAATCTGAACAGTACAAAATATTTATCTTTGCTGTCAACTGATAATCTACTGTTAACTGTTTCATCAATCACAGAGACACCATCAACATAGAAAGTTTGCTCACAGCTCTCTATATGATCTACTTGCTTCTTTGGATGCTCTCTTTTAATAAAAGTATGTGCCACTTTAGACTTGCAATGCCTTTTGAAATGATTCCACTTTTTACATCTGTGACACTGATGACCAAAAGCTAAGCACTTTTGTCATTCAGGTTTATAACTGCCTCCAGAATTACGACAGTTAACAATGAGGTTGGGTGTTGTGGTCCCATTTGGTTTATATTTCTTTTTCAACTTAGCTTTGTGTTGTACACTATTAACATTTGCACTGGCAGACACTGCATGCATGTTTTTCTCCTTTGTAAGCATACTTGTATGCTTTTCTGTAAGCTCATATATTTGACAAATCTCAATGGCTTTGCTCAACTTTAAATCACTGTCTCGAAGCAAAATCTTTCTCACCGCATCATTATTAACACCACACACAAGCCTGTCTTTCTTATCTCCTCTCTCAAATCACCAAATCTGCACATTTTTGCTTTATTTCTTAAATCGGTAATATATACTGCGGGTCTATATTAAATCAGTGAAACCCCCCTTCAACAAATGGTATTTCATCAGAAATGTTGTTTATTGAATTCCACTCTTGTGGGGGGTTGCACCCCTCGCATCCCCTGCTAATTATATATACCAACTCCAAGATTGCACTACAGTGAGGAACGGACAAATTTTCCAGTCTTCATTGTACCACAATCTCACTATGATCAGTTCGACAAACTGCATGTTAGATGTAAGTGTACTGAAAATGTAATTTGCTGAACTGGACATTCGATGAACTAATGGGGACCCTATGCTATTATAGTTTAACAAGCTTTTGATTTCTTGTGTAAAACATGTGCCTTTCCATTGGAATATTCATTTCAGGGTTACACATTTCTCTAAATTTACGTTTTAAGCACTCAGAGTCTTCCTGCATTTCAGTCTGTAACACAATATGGTGGTTCTCCCCCTCCACTGCATACAAGGCAGGTGCATACATAAATGAACGTTCCCTCTCAATGACTTTCAAGACAGCTAAGTTAAGAAATATGAATGCCCTTGTATGTGTGTCTTTATCAGAAAATGTAGCCTGTATGAAAATGTCATATTCTTGCTCAAACACTCGCCAATTTTCAGCAATACTACTATCAAACTCCAACGATCTAGCTCTATGAAATCTCTCTTCCATAACAGCAAAATTTGTTTTAATATAAGCATAAATTAGGTACTTGTAATTATACTCAAATGTACAACAATCTCTCTGACGAGGCTTCATTTTAACACTGCAAACACTCCGGATACTTCAGATACTTTGAAAAGTTTCAGTTAATGTGAAAAAGTAGTACATTGCAAAAAAATGTGGTCATTTTTGCCTTTGTGTACATTTTAACACCTTGGAAATTATTTTGAACACTTTTGTATTTCTTTCATATACTTTTATCAGTATGTTGCAATTTTGGACATTTTGTTTATCTCTGTAATTATTTTGAATGCTTCGCCAAATAAGTGGCAACTGAAAAATCATTTAACAAGCTTAAGTACCTTTGAATAACCACTGACCTATTTGTGAGTTCACTCCTGTATATTCCTCCACTTCTGTCTTTGTGCCTCATGGTTTGTAAGTTGCTTCACTTCATATCTCATTCTGACACCATGTCACATGTTTTGTATATTCAAATGAAACGGTGAGGCACTGTGATGGGTTGAAGTTGTTTATTATACATAAACACATCAGGAGCTTCAACTGGAACATATATTTAAGCTAAATGACTGACTCATTACTTCAAACACACTTGCATGTGCATCTTCATTCATGTCTGCATTCGCTCTGGCTGACTATACAAAATGGCACTGGTCTTGCACGTACTCAGCAAATTATATGCATGTGTTTTCTAGCTACAGTGGCTGACTAGGTACAATACACACAACGATCTGCGCATATGATAAAACGTAATGCTCCTATCCATACCTTGTACAGATATAAGTTATTTTTATTTATTTATTTATTTAACATATGTTTACTGGGAAAGTCCAACTGGACACAGGTCTTTTTTCAGCAGAGGCACGGGGAGAAAAGCTCCATGAGTAACAGTAAACTTTCATGCACATATTACAATAATCAAAAAAGTATAAAGTAAATAAAATGTAGTATACATAAGAACAAACAAATTTGTTACATCTTGACAACAAAACCTAGAAATTGAACACAGCTAGTACTATTTGTAGGTATGACTTATGTCAAGATATAAGGTTAAGACAAGTCAGTAGGAACAAAGGATTAAATGCTGGGGGAAAAGTTGGATATGTTTTGGGTATACTGTGATATATCAGAGCACTCATGAGGGGTTAGTACAGGAACATAGCTATTTTTGTTTTAAATAAGTTTTAAGTGATTGCTTAAAGTGGTTAGTGGATGAGACTGAGAGAATGGAGTTAGGAAGGGAGTTCCATATACGAGATATGTAGTTGGAAAATAAGATTCCCCTGTAGTGTTGTTGGCCTTGGAGATGGTGAGGAAGTTCTTGTTGTTAGAGCAAAGTGGTCTGCTGGAACTGTAAGGAAGGAAGAGATTTTGTAGTGCAGGGGTTCTAGTTGGTTGTGTTATCATTTTGTGAGTTAGAGAGAGTTGGTTGTAAAGAATAATGTTGGGAAGCTCAAGCCAGTCTAGTATCCTTAAAGCTGCACAGTGATGTGTTCTATATAGGCAGTCAGATGCAAACTTGGCAATTTTATTGTAACATGCTTCTAGCTTAGATAAATCATTTTTCCTTATATTAGTTACAACTGGAGAGGCGTATAATAGAGTGGAGAGCAGATGGGTTTGTGCTAATGTAATTTTGGCCATTGTGGTCAGGATCCTTTTGTGCCTATATAGACTTTTTTATAGTTAGGGAGACATGCAAGTCAAATTTTAGAGTATTGTGTAGGGATACATAAGTGACACTTCTATTCCCGAGATACCTGTATACCATAAGATAGACAGCTAATGAACATTATACTGACTACAAGCTATGGTGGAGTTGCAGCTTTTGATGCTATGAAGTAGGACTACATACCTGTGACATCTACAGTTAAAACTCTCTTGAGGCCTGTGCAGCTCTGCCCCTAAATTCCAGCACTACACTGCAATGTGGAACTCTGTAAACATGGTACTGCCTTTAAGTGAGGCTAGCGACTTCTCTGTCTCTGTAAGAGTTGGGTCAGCTGATGGTTCACCACCAGTTGCCCTCCATTCACGTGCCGCAGCTTCTGCTTGGCGGGTGGTGGTATGGATCATATCAGTTGCCCTGCAATGGACCATGTTGTAGTTGTGGTCTTGAACACTAACTGCATTTACATTGATGACTATTTCAGCCCAAACGTGCTCAAGAAAGAGTTGGTTGGCAGTACAGATAGAAAAGAGCTATTGGCCATAGAGATGGAGGGCTTCTAATACCACCTTATACTCATCACCTCTAAGCATGGGTTTGTGGGTAGATGTGAAAGCACCACCAGATGCAGTACTTTTCTTTGGGTGCTGTATTTTGGCATAGATCTCTTGGTATGGAAAGCACATTCTGATGCAGTCTGATTTAACTTGTATGCAGACAAAAGCACTTCATCTTAGTAGAACATGCTTTTTCTTGGATTATCCTGATATAACTCATCTTGACAGTCTATGTTATACTTTTGCCTGACAGTTAGATATCTGTATCCACAATCTTTAAGGAAATATCAGGCATGTATGTGCACTGAGCACATATTATCAAAGCACAAGCACTTAACTTGCAAGTGAACAACATCTGACCATTACAATAGCACTGCTAAAAAAGCTGTGGTTGATTACAGATGTGCAAGTCACAGACCACTAAAAAAAGTATTGAATATTACATTCAAAATGAGCTCAGGGGGTTGTGCCTGCCATCTACACTAACACTCCTACATGCTACTACATATTACACTTTTGGAGAACACATTTACAATTAATGATAAACTGGCATCTCTTATATGTCTTACATTAAATAGCAGACCAGCAACATTTGTGTAGAGACGTGGATGTATAAAAAAGTAGCATTTACCTTTTATATACAGTTTTCGTCTTTAGAAGGAATGTTTCTTCAAATATATGCTTAGCAGTATTCAGACTCTGGTTCCAGAAGTTCTCTTCCATAAAGCGATGAAGATCTCAGCTCCTCATCACCTCCTCTGGGCTTGATGATAATGGTTATTATGACTCATCCATTATTGTTTCTGAATGGCTCCATTTGCATGACAATCACAACTGATACACATAGTATAAATTTCATGATGCAATGCACACAACTGAGCCTCTGCAGGCAGCATTGCCCATAGTTGGGGGTGGGGTTGTCATTTCATACTTAAACATCTAAAGATGGGGTCACTGTGGAGCATGTATTCTCAACAGCAAACAGAGGGATGAAGACTGGCATGTTAAAAGTGCCAGTGGAGTCATAATAACACAGTATCTAGCTTTTCTTACTGTGCCATCAATCATGCAAATAAGACAACCCTCAACACTTGTCACAGCACGGACACTTGGAAATGCCAGAACTGTTCTGGGCATTAATTATCTGCTATTTTTCCTTTTATCTGTCGAGGCAATATATTATGACTGGAAATGGTGAGGGTGGTGTGAGGAAATTTATCTGGACATCCTCCATAAAGAGTATAATCAGAGGCTCCTGCAGGAGGGCTATACTGGGTCACAGTACAAGGCTGAGGCCTGGAATAGTTTGCACAAGACTATCACTCGCAGTACTAGCATCCCACACATAGGGGAATAACAGAAGCCTGACCTCCTTTGCTGATGGGGCGATGAAATTAAGGTGCAGTCACCATCTCTGTACTGTAAGTATAAACCTTTTGTCTAACTAAATAACCTGCCACTGTGTGGCACAATCCTTTGTTTGTTATTATGCCCATTTTCTGCCTCTAAACCCTGCAAAGACTGAAAGGTATAGACAGATGCACAGGAGTAGCTGGAGTGCTTATGAGGACACCAGGATGAGTATACATGCTGTCATAAAAATGTCTGTTTTTGCCATAGTAACAATAGCAAGTTTTAAAAATAATTATGTATAATGTTTATACCCTAATACCACATCTGTTAGTAATATACATCAAAGGTAGCACTATAACTGTCCAATGTTGGAAGTGCATTTCTACATGCCTTCCCCTGTGTAAGTAGAAGTGGATCCTCATGTTAAGTCTGTGTGCTATGGCATTATGAGGATGCCTGTGGGGTCAGTACCCCCCCACCAAAGTTCTGTTGCCATATAAAATATTCTAAATATTTTTCTTTCCAGTAATGTCATTTGCACTTCTACACTGTCCATAGACGTAAGCTCCATTAGTAGTAGAAGTTTGATGGACATTTCACAGGATACAATAGAAGCATCTGTATCTTGTCTGTCATCTGCTATTGAAATATTATTGTGTGATCAGCATGTTTATTTTTTTATGTAAATTATTTTCCAAAATCAAATTGCATCTCTGACCAAAACCACAAATTTGTGGTCTTGGTAAACAGCCACTGCTATTATTATTTTGTGTGTCAGACTTTATGTGAGGATAGCGTTTTGTTTGCCACTCCCCACGTATTTTATATACACACACATGAGCAAAATGAGAAATTGCAGTTTAAGTACTACTATTAAATGTGCACTCTGCTTAAATGTATCAGTATCAACATAGTTAAGAATGCAGATTTCATTGTGTTTGTATTTTTCCTCTACCACCCTTTTTGTTGCCATCCTTTTTCATACATACATTTATTTGGTTTATTTTTTGTGTTTTTTTCCACTTCTTTTACTATTATATGCAGCATTACAACAACTTGCACCCATCCCACTGGCATGGCTTGTCACACCCCTCCCCCACAGGTGGGAGCAGCAGTGCCACCACCACTACCACTAGCAGAAACATCAGCCTGCCACTGTTGCCTCCCCATCTCCCGCGTTGCCTGCACCAGCTGTTTCACACAGCCCTGCACTAGAGGCTGGTATAGTGGTATCTGCTGATAGCAGTGGAGTGGAAGCGACACCTTTGTCACTTGTCAGGGGCTATTAGAGTTTATGGGGGGATATAACAGACAGGAGGTTGTTTGCCTACACTGGCCACATACACACTATATTCCTTTGACTTGTTGAGTCACATCCCCGCCCAGCTCTAACTCCTTCTTCTGAGCTAGAACCCACAGGTGACAGTACCCAGGGTGACAAACAAGCTAACCCTGGGTGTAAGCTTGCAGGGTTTGCATCTGTAAATACCCTATCCTACCCCCCACAGTGGTGTTCCCCTCCCTTTTGTGTCTGTGCCCACCCCTGTTTTGTTTGCAATCCTCCCCTCACCATTATCTTCCCTCTGTTTGATGTCATCTTCACCACCGTCTTCCCCTTTTCTCATTGTGTTCCCCATCAGCCTGCCAGTCATGTCTGTCTTTGCTGCTACCTAACCTACCTCATCTCACCTACCTCTTACTGTCCCAACTTCTCTAACTTTCCCCTTCTCTGAAAAAGGGCACCTATCCCATAAAAATAAAAAATATATACATATACCTCCCACCAATACCTGTCAACTTTGCAGATATTTGCAGAATGTCTATATGACTGGCTCATATTTTGTATCATGAGCACCATAAACAGTATACTTTTTCCACCAAATCACTGAAAGAATGAAGTAATTAAATGACTACATCTCTGAGTTTTACACCCCATATCCTGCACAGAATGTGCATTACTGACAAACCTGTTATTCTACAACATTTCACATTTCCATCAGCAGTATGTACAATCTGTAACTGATTTTGGCCCTTTCTAACACCAAAATATTTCTGAATTGGTCCCGAATTCTTGAGCTAATAAAGTTGAGAGGTAAGAGCATATCCCACTTCCATCCTCCTCATTTCTTATTTGCTCTCCTTCAGTTCCACCTTCTGCTTGCTTCCACTTTTCATCTCTGTACTTTATTCCCATTTCCAGCCATTAATCTGATCGAAAAAATAGATAAGCACACCACACGTCTGAAAAAGGTCTTCTAAATCACTTTTCTTTTTGTGGTCATACTGTGTGCAACAGATAGTGAAAAGCACTGCCAATGCCCACATACAACCGATGAACCATGTCATTGCTTGCTTTCATGTAATACTGAAGTGCAGCCAACATCATGACCTGTATAAACTCTCATCAGCTGCCATGGGTCATGCTAATGTGCTGAGTGACATTGTGCTGCAGTGGGCAAACAAGACAAACAAGAAATATGTTAAAGCTTATGCTTTCGGTATAAGTGCTTCCATGGCTCAGTGTGCTCATGAAGTGATTTATATACAATCGGTGTAGTGGGTGGAGGGTCCGTATTTATTTTGGAATGTTCATCTCTCAGTCTCTAAATGTACATCATTCCCCTGAAATGTGTTTCCCTGGCACCTTCAATACAACTTCTTAAGGGGCTTGCTTTGTTAATTCACTAGTACAAAGCACTAACAAAGCCATCGGTTCAATTCCCTTAAGGCCTATGTTTGTTCTCAGTCAGCAAAAGTATAACCTTCACCTAAAAAGTGTTTTCCTGTCACTTTCAGAATTACTGGTTCTGTGACTTACCTTGCTAAGAAACTAAACGTGTGTATATCTCTTTTTAAAGCAGTTAATGGGTCAACCCTCTACAATGTTAAATACTTTCCTTTATTCATATTATAGTACAGACACACTGATCAAACTATCATGCCAGAACTAGTGCAGGTGAGTACATCATCTTACTTTACTTTACTCCACACAATTCCACATTCAGGTATTGTCATCAACTTCTGTGTTATGTTTTGCAGCCCTGCTTTTGGACAGCAGCTCCATGTGCAATCCTATATCCAATTCTATGGTTTCTGTTGTTCTAGTAAAACTCTATATACTCCACCCATGCTTGACATTTTCCCTTGCAAAGAACATTTCTCTGTATATATGTTACTCTAAGTTACTGCACTACATCAGCAATGTAGTTGTGAGTGATGTCTGTGTAAGGGAGTTGCCGTGACTACTATAGATGCGAGTGCACATGCAATGTTTACCACAGCTGCTCGTGCTTTAATCAGGCTGCAATGCAGATTAACATGATCTGGCTGCAGGTGTTTATTGCGATCATGATTAGCCTGGTCTCATGCTTCGGTAATAAGCAATACGGCCCATCGAGCATGCAATGTATACACTGCTGGTTGGCTTGGCCATGATTGCAAACATGGCATCTTTGAATCCCTAAGACAAAATAGTTCCATATAGATATATATTTTTGATATTCCCTCCTGTTCCCAGGATCATCATATTACATAATTATCTTTCTCCACAAAAACATGTGTAATTACATTACATTACATTAGCAACATTCAACCTACACAGGAAGGATGCTACATGCTCACCAAATGGTTTATAAAAATGAGTACATACCTAGATTATATATTCTCTGTTCTGAAGGAGGGATGGGCCTCCTTGAAATTGATTACATGTATAGATCTGCAATCGTGAGACTGCACACATATCTGCTGACCTCACAAGACCCAAATGCAGTGAAATTTTTTAAACATGAGGAAAATAAATCTAACATGACTTCTTTGCTTAGTCGAGCAGAACTATATCAGTGTCAAGCAGGAATGGTTAAGGAGAGGCGAATTCAAACCAAGAAAGTTAATACTGGTGGCCCAAAATAGTGGGCTACGTACACGTTGGTTTACAAAGTCCATTGAACATGTGGGAGAAATAGACAAACGTAGGTTTTGTAAAACAGAACTGGAAACAGTTGCACACTTCCTTGCTAGTTGTGACATACTAATGGCAGAAGGACTGTATACTGAAAGGCATAATAATGTGGCAAAACTGTTGCACTGGGGATTGTACAAACATTATACTACTGAAGTGGCTGAAAAACACTGGAAACATTAGCCACAAAGCATTATAGCAAATGATGGTCTACTTCACATGGGATCACCCATTACCAACAGTTCAAAATATAGATGCTAGAAAACCAGATATAGTGGTCCATGAAAAGAAGACAAAAGTAGCATTGATCACTGAAATCGCCACACCCATTGACTACAGTGTCTTGCATACAGAGAGACACAGTCATAAAATCTCAGGATTTGCAGGCAAAAATTAGAGCAATGTGGAAGAAAGATACCCAGATAGTTCCAACAGTAGTAGGAGCAACAGGCCTTATAATTAAAAAGATTTTGCAATCATATTTACATGTAACCAATGCATGTAACCTCATACGAATTTCAGAAAGCGTCATTACTGGGTACATTGCAGGTGCTGCAAAGAGCACTTCTGGCTGACATCAAAGACGTGAAACAATACCAATTTCATGAAGTTTAATTTCATGAACTTTTAATCGTACTTTGACTTAGGAATGGGGTCCAGTCCAGTCATGGAATTAGAAACCCAAAAGACTTGGAGCAATTGAAAAAAGGAAGAATGCTAAGAGTAAACATCTATTAACTGTGGGTCTATTAATGTCTATTCCATTTTATAGTTCTGCAGGGCTGCTTTTCCTCTTTGAAGTACATTTTAATTGCATTTTATGACAAATGGCTTTCCTGTCTCCATATCCTTGTGTGACATACTTATATGCAAGGAATTAAGCCTTTTCTGTGAAATTACAAGACATTGCCTTTTATTTCATCGAAATGACTCTACCAAATATCAGTCCATCGACACCAATACAACAAAACCCAAATCAGTGAACATCAAAAGTTTTCCGAGGGCAAGGAACAACTTATCCCCTAGCACACTGGAACACACACTGCATTAAATCAAACCCACCCTCACACCCCCATCTACATATACCAACCTTGCAATCACACTGCAGTTGGGAAAAAGGCACAGTTGTGGTGTTGGCCGAGTGCTCCCTTACCCTGGGAAAACGTTTGTGGTTCACAGAAGTGAATTTCGTTGTATAGGTGTTGATGGATTGGTATTTGCTGAAGATAAATTTTGATGAAGTAGCATAGACCCATGAATACTAAGTTAATTATCCCATAGGACTATTTTGTAAGGCTAACCAACAGCCAAAGGTCAGAATTAAACTCTCTAACTTGCGTCTATAAGGTGACGAGCTTAACCACCATGCCAAACCTCACTTACCCTTGCAACAATACTTTAACCAGGTAGGCTTACTGGGCATGCAGTCCCTTTTCAGGGTTTACGCAACAGCAATGGCTGGTTAAGTGACTTGTTCAAGGTCACACATTATGCAAATGAGGGCATCAAACCCTGTACCAGAGGAACTACAGCTCAAACTACAGCTCACAGCCTTAACCCTTAGCAACTACTACCATAAAACATTTAAGTTTCAAGCATTTCTCTTCATGTCATCTGCTTTTACACTCAAAGAGAGAAAGGATGTATGGTTGCACACATACTGCAGATTAAAACAGTGTCCAGATGTAGTTGGCTAAGGTGCCACCACTTTGCAGAAAGAAAGAAAAATGTACACCATACTTTAAATCATCTTTAGCCTAGCATGCTCCTAGTATCACAATTTGTTTCTTTTTAATTGCTACTTTACATTTCCATTGGAATTTCCAGTTTGGAGAGACTTTTGTGGTAGGTCAAAAGGTCAAGTTATTACATACTTACTTTTAGTATGACTCTGTAGTGCTCCTATACTGTTGGACAGTGAAAACAAGCAGAGATAAAAAGAAATGGCTACTATGGTTACCAATTGTACCTGATTTCTCAAGACAGTTCTGATGTGGACTCCTGCGTCCTTAAAAAAAAAATTAAAAAATGAACTTTCCTCAAATGTTCCAGGAAATATTATTTTATATATTGAACATGTTCATGTGATTTTAAATTACAAACCATTAACATTTCACAGCAGTGAGATATTACTTTAGTAATAAAGTGAAATACTGTTTTGCAACGGTTGATGGGTATGCACCTAGTATTGCAAAATGTTATTTTTCAGTCAAGAAATATTCTATTTTGGGCATCTGACAAGATAACTGTTACTACATAATTCTCAACTGTTATTGATTTAGGGTTACCACCTGTCCCACTTTGTGAGGGACAGTCCCATTTTGGGCAGTTGTGTCCTGCAAAAAAATTGAAAAAATGGCAAATGTCCTGACATTTAAGGACAAAAAAAATTCCTATATTTTCTTTAATAGTTGCATAAAACAGTTATTTTGTATCTGAAACTCCTAAATATTATAATAAACAGAATAAGCAACTCAAATGCTACAAGAAAAAGCTTTTATTCTGGCAAAAAAGTGAGCGAATTTCTGACTTTTGCACTGGCCGTGGGTATGTTTTGCCCTGAAAAATCTTTTAGTTATGTACTTACCATAACTTTAGATGTTTGGGATCCATCTCGCCTACATTCTGTACTGATGGGCTCGGAGCCGATCCTCGGCTCCGACTCGGCACGCTATACTATAGAGCGAAGCCTCTTATTGGCTGAGCTATTTTCTATCCCAGGATGCACCACCACTAATCCCCCAGATCTTGTTTGTCCGCATTCATGCACACACACATAACTTGTTTATATAACATTGCCAGATGTTTCAAGATGAAACAATAGAATTCGGACCTTCCGATCTCTTCTGATCTCCAAGGCAGGGGGAAGGAGGGTGGGTTATTAGGAATGTAGGCGAGATGGATCCCAAACATCTAAAGTTATGGTAAGTACATAACTAAAAGATGTTATGTGATCCTATCTCGCCTACATTCTGTACTGATGGGACAGCGTCCCTAGCACCTAAATCCTGGGTGGCTCACTGGAAAACACTCCTGAGCACTGTGGAACCAAATGAAGCTCGCCCCCGAGATGCCACATCCAATTTGTAGTGGGAAATGAAAGTGCGCGGGGAAGACCATGTAGCCGCAGCACAAATGTCACTAATGGCAAGCTTAGAATGGAATGCTATTGAAGTAGCCATAGCTCTTGTAGAGTGAGCTTTGACAGAGGTGGTAAGCTCTTTGTTAGAATAAGAATAAGCTTGAGTAATACAGTCCCTGATCCATCTGGCAATAGTGACCTTTGTGACGGCTTTCCCCAATTTATTATCCGAAAAGGACACAAACAATTGATCTGTTTTCCTTGTTTGTTGGGTCCTGTCTAAATAAAAACGCAATTGCCTGTGAACATCCAATGTATGGAAGATGTATTCCGCTTTGTTTGAGTACTTTGGAAAGAAAACTGGAAGTTCTAATGACTGTTGCAGTCAAAAACTGGAACAAACTTTAGGGACAAAGGATGGATTAGGCCTGAGGGATACTCTATCTTTGTGAAAAACCAGGTACGGTGGTTTTACAGATAGAGCTTGAAGCTCTGAAACCCTTCTGGCAGAAGTAATCGTGACCAGAAAGGCAGTTTTCCAAGATAGAAATTTCAAATCACATGTTGCCGCCGGTTCGAAGGGGGAGGAGGTTAAGGCACGTAATACCACACTGAGATCCCACGGAGGAGCAGGATGAGAAATCGGAGGTCGTAAAAGTGCAGCACCTTTCATGAAGGTTTTACACAATCTGTTGCTCATTAAAGGTGGGTTTATAGATTCATGAAAATTGGAAATAGCTGCCAATTGGACCTTGATGGTAGAGACTGAAGAACCTTGATTGAATAGGGAAGTTAGAAATTTCAGGACTTCCAATACAGGAATAGTGATGGGATCCAGACCCCGGAGTTGAGCCCAAATAGCAAATCTCTTCCATTTGCTAGTATACAATTTCTTAGTGGCAGACTTGTGGGCTGATGATAAGATATGTAAGACTTCCGGGTCTAAGGTATGATTCCTGACTATAGTCGGAAGAGGAGGAGCCAAGCTGTTAACTTCAAAGTGTGAAGGGACTGGTGGAGTTGTCCCGACTGATGAATTAATAGGTCTGGGATCTGATCCAGGAACCATGGACCGTCCAGTGCATATTTCCGAAGATAGGGGAACCATACCTGATGAGGCCAGTAAGGGGCAACTAAGATCATTTTGCTCCCCAAGTGAGACGCCTTTTGGATCACTCTGGAAGGAGGGGAACTGGGGGGAAGGCGTATAGCAAGCCGGTGGGCCAAGGATGGGCTAATGCGTCTATAGGACTCTCCCCCGGAGCTGGAGTGAGGGAGAAGAACTTTCTGCACTTCGCGTTCAGCAGGGTTGCGAAGAGGTCGCAACAAGGAGTTCCCCATCTGCTGAAGATCTGAGTTGTCACTGCATCGTTCAGAGACCACTCGTGAGGAGAGAGGATAGTTCTGCTCAGTCTGTCGGCTATCACGTTGGATTTTCCAGGGATATGAGTTGCTATCAGAAAACGTCTGGTCGCCACTGCCCATTCCCAAACTCTCATGGCCTCTCTGCAAAGAGGGTAGGATCTGGTCCCTCCCTGCTTGTTCAGATACCAGACCACTGACATGTTGTCGGAGTGAACGGCAATTACACCCTGAGGGAGGTAATCGTGGAGGGCTTGTAGAGACAGAAGCACCACCCTCATTTCCAAAATGTTGATATGAAGAGACTCTCTTCTGAATGCCATTTGCCTTGGACTGACCTGCCCAGGGAATGCCCCCCCCACCCCATCTGGGAGGCGTCCGTAGTCAAAGTGGCCATAGGAGGAGGTGGAACAAAGGGTCATCCCTGATCCAGATTAGAGGGCAACAGCCACCAGCGAAGGTCCCGTTTGCAGGTTTCCGTGATCCGTACGAGGTGACTGAGAGGGAGATCCTGAAAGGACTACTGTGTCGAAAGAAGCCATTGGAGAACTCTCATATGCAATCTTGCTAGGGGGACTAGAAGAACAGTGGCCGACATAGATCCCAATAGCTGCAGGACCATCCTGGCTGGAGCTTTGGATCTGAGAAGCAAGGCTCGGACTTGAGCCTGTATAGTTTGTATCCTTTCTGTAGGAAGATAGACCCGCATTCGGTTTGAGTCTATCTCTACTCCGATGAATCTTATGCGCTGAGATGGCAGCAACACAGACTTTGGCCAATTGAAGGTGATTCCAAGGGAAGTACCTAGTGATATTGTGGCTTGTAGGTTCTGCAATAGTAGACGCCTGGAGGTGGCAGTTAGGAGCCAGTCGTCCAAATACGGAAACACCTGGAATCCTAGACTTCACAGGTGAGCAGTCACGACCGCCAAACATTTGGTGAACACCCTGGGGGCTGTGGTGAGACCAAAGGGCAGCACGCGGAACTGAAAATGACTGTCTCCCAGGCTGAAGCGCAAATGTCTCCTGGACGCCTGATCTACCAAGATGTGGTAATAGGCGTCCTTGAGATCTATGGAGCACATCCAAACACCTTTCTCCAGCAATAGGAGAATGGATTGTAAGGTGACCATTCGGAACTTGGACTTTTTGACTGAACGATTTAGAATGCTGAGATCCAAAATGGGCCTCGAGTCCCCGGTCTTTTTTGGCACCAAAAAAAATCTTGAGTAAGTCCCTAATCCGATCTGGTCTGCGGGGACTGGTTGGATGACTCCTTTTTGAAGCAGCTTTGAGACTTCTAAGGCTGCAATTTCCCATTGACTGGGTGGCGGGTCCGGGATTTTCTTGGACGGAGGTGGGGAGTGAGAAAAGGGGATGGCGTAACCTCCAGCGATAATTCGAAGCACCCATCGGTCCTGAGTGATACCTTCCCAGGCTTTTAGGTGCCTCGAAAAATGACCCCCGACTGGCTCCGGAGCTGCACAGTCGGGCAATCCTTCAGTGATTGTGGAAGGCTGAAGAGCCACGAAAGGACTCGCGGTCTCCAGTGTTGCGGGGGCCTCTGCCGCCTCTGGGACGGTGTCTTCCAGAAAAATTTCCCCCTCCTCTGCCTCTAGAAGGGGGATCGTCCTGCTGCGAGGGATAAGACTTCTGGGATCTACGGAACCACATTTTCCCTCCTCTTTTAGCCTTGGGATAAGGCCAAAAGGGAGTGGAAAATTGTGCCCCTACGGCAGTCAAAGTCTTACCTTCTTGCTCGCAGTGGGTCAATGTGTCCTTTACCTTGGGTCCAAACAAAGAGGACCCATCAAAGGGAGCGTCGGCAAAGGAAGACTTAAAGGCTTCCGCAAAATGACACAGGTGGAGCCAGGCTTGCCTCCGTAGAGCAATACCCATACCCGCCACTCTAATCGCCCCCTCGGCCGCATATGAAATGAGCCTCATGGATGAGTTTGATATCGATGACAGCGTAGCCAACTGAGAGCCAACCGTCTAGGCTAGCTGCTCAGGTAGGTTACCCAAGAGGGTATCTGAAAGCTTCTTGATCAGATCCCTCTGAAATCTGGTGAAGTGCGTTAAATAGTTCAGGGACCTTAAGGTAAAGGCCGCTGAACTGAGGGTGCGCTTCCCGTACCGATCCATGCTCCTAGACTCCTTATTAGGAGGATGGACGGACGTCGAAGCCTCTGCTACATCTTGTTGGGTAGCAGATGCCACCACCAAGGCATCTACAGCCACACCTTTGGTCAAAAACTCCTTCTCTGGGGGTGCTGATAGGAACTTATTTGGGCGAGCAGGCACCGGTTCCACAGAGTCTGGATGTTCCCACGCCTTTCGACAGATCAAATCTAGGAGCTTGTCGAAGGGCGGAGACACCCAGGAGGTGGAGGGCTGAGCCCCGAAGGCCTTAAGGAACACCGACTCATCAGCAGAAGGGGGTTTGTAATGCCAGCCGCCTCGTTGTTTGAGGGCTTCCAAGATGTCTGCAAAGGAGACATCATCTGAGGACGACTTAGGGGACCCCTACGCATCATCAAGATCAGTGTCTGACATGAGAGACTCATCTGGGGAGTCAACGTGCTTCCTCTTGCACGCTCTTTACCTTGGGGGTTCCTCTGAAGAAGCTTCAGAGGGACCTCCAGGAGGGGGGGAACCCCCAGTGGGGGTGACCTCAGGCCCCGGGGCTCCGCTGTCTAAGGACAGGGGGACTACCAAAGACCCAGTCTCCGTATGTAGGGAAGGTGCTGGTGAGACCATGGAGGTAGCCAAAGAAGATTTGGCCAACGCACTCCTCATGGCCCTGAAAGCCGGACCACCAGAATCCTGGGAAGGTCCAACCCCCGTGGCCACAACAGTAGACGGTACCACCGCAGCCAACGCACCGAGAGGAAGGCTCAGAACTGAAAACATCGGTCCCGAAGCGTCCCCCCCGGGGCCGACAGAGGAGTCCGTGTACCGAACTCCAACTCGAGAGCCGGGGTTGGAGTAAGGGTCGGGGCCGACCCGAAAACCTCCATCGGCCCCACCAGCACCGGCTTTAACGGTGCCAAGGCTGTTGGAGGAGGAACCAGAACTACAGGGTGGGCCATCGGCTCCGAAGCCGAATGGGCTGGAGCCGAAACTAATTTCTGGAATACAGGAGACTGAAACAGTCTTGGGAGCACCCTGTCGATGTCCGAATCCGACATCTTGGAAGATCGGGAGGAAACCGATCGGGTCCGAACCGACTTCTCCATCGGCTCCAAAGGACTGGGGGACCGGCTCCGAACAGACTCAACCAGTATCGGTGCCGAGGGAGATTCCAAAACAATTTCCCTCGGTGCCGAGGAGGGATTCGGCGCCGAAGGGGAAGAGTCTGAGCCGGCAACCCTCATCGGCTCCAAAATCAGTGGAGCCGATGAAGGTGACCCGCCTCTCGAAGCCCCAGTCATCGGCTCCGAAACCAGAGGAGTCGAGACTGGAGGCATCGAGGCAGACCGTTCCGCCCTCGGCTCCGAAGTCCATGGAGCCGATGGAGAAGCCTGCCTAGATTTCTTAGTAGTTGGTTCCGACGGGCTGGTCGGAGCCGACGCTTTCTTTTTCTTAGTTGGAGAGGAAGAGGAAAATAAGGCCTCCTTGAAGGAGGGTTTGATCAGCCCTTTCAAGAACAATTTATTCTTCCTCTCTTGGAGGACCCTAGAGGAAAAGGCGTGACACACGCTGCAAGACTCCTGTAGGTGCTTGGCGCCTAAACAGTATACGCACAAGGAGTGATCATCAGTTATGGACATTTTATAATTGCACCTCGTGCACTTCTTGAATCCTGAGGGTCTATGTTCTTTGGACATACTGCCTGTAAAACACTCACTATAACAGTGGAAAAAAACACTATCTATGTCAAAAAACAAAGATTTTAACAACAATAAATCCTTTTTTTTTTTTTTTTTAAAGAAAACCAAAGATAACAAGTACAACAAACACCAAAAGGAGGGCCAAGAACCCTCTAACTTAAACAGGTACTTGACCTCCCTAAAAAATAAGAAAACTCGCTAAGGAATAGGGGAAGGCCCCTCTAACTTAAACGGAAACCTTTCCCTAATCAATCACACAAATTCTCCACAAAATATTATCAAAAACACACAGAAACACAACGCTAGCTGTTAAAACAGCTTTTGGGTAAAAAATAAAGAATTTCTTGACAGAAAAACTTTAAGAAAACAGCACTTAGCTCAGCCAAGTTTGAGACCACGTCCTAGCTTGCAAGTGGCAAACGAGATCTGGGGGATTAGTGGTGGTGCATACTGGGATAGAAAATAGCTCAGCCAATAAGAGTCTTCGCTCTATAGCATAGCGTGCTGAGTCGGAGCCGAGGATTGGCTCAGAGCCCATCAGTACAGAATGTAGGCGAGATAGGATCACATAACATCTGATGTTTCTACAAAAAATGCCCCACTTTGGGCATTTGAAAAGGTGGCAACCCTATAATTGATTATCTAGAAAATTCCTGATTACGGCATATATATTTGCCCTGTTGTTTGCAAAAATTCAGATTTTCTGGTAATTACAGTAAGCCAATAATGCTAGTTATTAGAAAATGTGTCTTGATACAAAATCTGTTTATTCTATTAACTAAGAAGAGAGTTGCTGAAAATGATGCGTACATTTATTAACAGATGGGGGAGGGGCAACATTTTGAAAGCGTAAATGCCAGCCAGGTGCGTTGGGGGGCAATAAAATTAGTTTACGAGTAAGTACAAAATGAGATTTTCTGACTTCACCCCTGGTTTATCCAGAATTATTGAGCAAAGAATTTGAGATCGTCCACTAGTATCTACACAACTGCAGATGGTAAAGAATAATTAGTAAATAAATAAGGCACTTCGCATTATCGAAAGTTTATTTCGTTTTCCTAGCAAATACGGTTACTACCTGTCTCTCCTTGGGCAGTTTTGTCCTGGGGGGGGAAAAAAAAATTCTAAAGACATGCTTCTGGAGCGTTTCTCCCCGGGCCTCCGCTGAAAACAGGATCTGTGGAACCTAGTTGGACTTTCCCGGTCAACAAATGTTAAATATATAAAATAAATAAATAAAAATGGTAAATGTCCTGAGATTTAGAAGAAAAAATATTTTATAATTTTTCGTTAATAGTTGCCTAAAACAGTTATTTTGTATATGAAATAAGTGTTACATGAACTAGCATAAATAACTCAAATGCTGCAAGAATAAATATTTAGCGAAAAAATGAAGCTCTCTCTTTTGCACTGGTCGTGGGTATGTTTTATCCCTACAAATTTTACGTTTCTCCAAAAAAATGTCCTACTTTGGACATTTGAAAAAAGTGGAAACCCTAGCAAAGAGTAAACGCAACAAAAGTAGCAGTTCTTTCGCCGATCACCCGCTTTAATTCTAAACGAGGACAGGTCGCGCGGGATGGGATAATTGGGTGACCCTAGCCCAGCAATCAGTGGGTGCAAGGCACAAGTTTGCTCTTGAATAGGGCTGCAGCTGGTGCTAATATCGAAGTGCTTTAGTGAAATTACGTCTATCGCCTAAAGACCGCTGGCCTTCATTTCCACTCATCCACGTTTATTTATTTAGGTGCATCCATACCTCTCAATTGTCAAGATTTTTGCCTCATATTTTATGGTCTGTTCCTCATAACCTCTACAGTTTTCTGGCAAATCATGGAGGATTGATGCCACTAAACAATACTAAATAACAGCAGACATTTGAATTTCAGACTTCATATCCTCAAAAAATATATAATAACGCAAAATATGTTACTTCAACAACTTTCTAATTTTATAGGAGCAATATTTAAAAATCTGTCCCTATTTTTGGGGCCTTTGTAACCCATTGTTTCTGTCCTTGTCCAGATTTCTTGCGCTGACAGATTGAAAAGCATGAGTGCAACCCACGTGCACTAGGGATAAAGGGAACAATAATACATAATTTCCAAATCCTTTTATTTCAGAGTTGAGGGCACGTGGATGCTTAACGTGAATTAAAATGTTAAAAATTACACGGAAAGATCTCAACTGAAGGTGGAGTGCAGTTATTAAGATAATAATTACAAAATATATAAATTGGTTAATTGTATATAATGCATTGTGGCCGCGGTGGTGCAGCGGTTAGCGATGTTGCCTCACAGCAAGAGGTTCTCAAGTGAATTTAGACATGCAGGTA